>NW_027269369.1:47803-175769 GCF_023055355.1 Agelaius tricolor | reverse complement strand
AAAGAGCCCCAAAATCATCCCGAAAATAACATTAAAATAGTCCCAAAATCATCCCAAAAATAACATAAAAATAGCCCAAAACCACGCGGAAAATAACACAAAAATACCCCCAAAATCATCCCGAAATTAATCCAAAATCATCCTAAAAGAGCCCCAAAATCATCCCGAAATTAATCCAAAATAAGCCCGAAATTAATCCAAAATAACCCCAAAATCATCCCAAAAATAACATTAAAATAGCCCCAAAATCATCCCGAAATTAATCCAAAATCAGCCCAAAATTAATCCAAAATAACCCCCAAATCATCCCGAAATTAACATTAAAATAGTCCCAAAATCATCCCGAAAATAACATTAAAATAGCCCCAAAATAACCCAAAAATAACATAAAAAATAGGCCCAAAATAATCCCGAAATTAATCAAAATAACCCCAAAATCATCCCAAAAATAACATTAAAATAGCCCCAAAATAATCCCCAAATTAATCCAAAATAGCCCTAAAATCATCCCGAAATTAACATTAAAATAGTCCCAAAATCATCCCAAAATTAATCCTAAATAGCCCCAAAATCATCCGGAAATAACAATAAAATAGCCCCAAA
Organism: Agelaius tricolor; assembly: GCF_023055355.1. Classification (NCBI taxonomy): domain Eukaryota; kingdom Metazoa; phylum Chordata; class Aves; order Passeriformes; family Icteridae; genus Agelaius; species Agelaius tricolor. The sequence continues at coordinate 175,166 of NW_027269369.1, read as the reverse complement.
TTCATCCCAAAATTAATCCAAAATCATCCCAAAATTAATCCAAAATAGCCCCAAAACAATCCCAAAATAACCCAAAAATAACTCAAGACACCTCCAAAAGAACCCCAAAAATATCCCCAAAATAACACAAAAATAACTCAAAAAAACCCCAAAACCAATCCAAAAAATAACCCAAAAATAACCCAAAAAACCTCTAAATCCCTCCCCAAAATAGGCCCAAAAACCCCCCAAACCATCCCAAAAATAACTCAAAAAATAACCCAAAATACCCCAAAAATAACCCCAAAATAACCCCAAAAACCCCAAAATACCCCCCAAAACCAATCCAAAAATAACCAAAAATACCCCAAAAATAACCCCCAAAATAACCCCAAAATAACCCCAAAAATAACCCCAAAACCACCCCAAAAATAACCCCAAAATAACCAAAAACCATCCCAAAAACCTCTAAAAACCCCCCAAAATAGGCTCAAAAAACCCCCAAATCATCCCACAAATAACCCCAAAATAACCCAAAATACCCCAACAATAACTCCAAAAGAACCCCAAAACCATCCCAAAAATACCCCAAAAATAATCCCAAAAATAACCCAAAATAACTCTTAATCCCCCCCCCAAAATAGGCCCGAAAAAACCCCAAACCATCCCAAAAATAACTCGAAAAAACCCTCCAAAAATAACCCCAAAATAACCCCAAAAATAACCCCAAAACCAATCCCAAAAATAACCCCAAAAATAACCCCAAAAATAACCCAAAAAAATCTCTAAAAACCTCTAAAAAATCCCCCAAAATAGGCCCAAAAAACCCCAAACCATCCCAAAAATAACCCCAAATACCCCAAAAATAACCCCAAATGAACCCCAAAACCATCCCAAAAATACTCCAAAAATAACCCCAAAATACCCCAAAAATAACCCCAAAAACCCCAAAACCAATCCCAAAAATAACCCAAAATACCCCCAAAATAACCCCAAAATACCCAAAAAATAACCCCAAAAATAACCCCAAAAATATCCCAAAAAAACTCTTAATCCCCCCCAAAATAGGCCCAAAAAACCCCAAACCATCCAAAAATAACCCAAAATACCCCAAAACTAACCCCAAAACTAACCCCAAAATAACCCCAAAAATAACCCCAAAAACCCCAAAACCATCCCAAAAATAACCCCAAAATATCCCCAAAAAAACCCAAAAATAACCCCAAAACCAATCCCAAAAATAACCCCAAAAATAACCGCAAAATAACCAAAAATAACCCCAAAAAACTCTAAAAAATCCCCCAAAATAGGCCCAAAAAACCCCAAACCATCCCAAAAATAACTCGAAAAACCCTCCAAAAATACCACCAAAATACCCCAAAAATAACCCCAAAAATAACCCCAAAAATAACCCCAAAATAACCCCAAAAATAACCCCAAAACCAATCCCAAAAATAACCCCAAAAATAACCCAAAAATAACCCAAAAAATCTCTAAAAACCTCTAAAAAATCCCCCAAAATAGGCCCAAAAAACCCCCAAACCATCCCAAAAATAACTCCAAATACCCCAAAAATAACCCCAAATGAACCCCAAAACCATCCCAAAAATACCCCAAAAATAACCCAAAATACCCCAAAAATAACCCCAAAAATAACCCCAAAAACCCCAAAACCAATCCCAAAAATAACCCCAAAATACCCAAAAATAACCCAAAAATAACCCCAAAAATAACCCCAAAAACCCCCAAACCATCCCAAAAATAACCCAAAATAACCCCAAAATACCTCAAAAATAACCCCAAATGAACCCCAAAACCATCCCAAAAATAACCCCAAAATACCCCAAAAATAACCCCAAAAAACCCCAAAAATAACCCCCAAAAACACCCAAAAAACCTCTAAACCCCCCCCCAAAATAGTCCCAAAAAACCCCCAAACCATCCCAAAAATAACCCTAAAATAACCCCAAAATAACCCCAAAAATAACCCAAAATACCCCAAAACCAATCCCAAAAATACCCCAAAAATAACCCCAAAATAACCCCAAAAATAACCCCAAAATAACCCCAACAAATAACCCCAAAAATAACCCAAAATACCCCAAAACCAATCCCAAAAATACCCCAAAAATAACCCCAAAATAACCCCAAAATAACCAAAAATAACCCCAAAACCCTCTAAAAATCCCCCAAACCAGGCCCAAAACCACCCCAAAACCACCCCAAAAAATCCCCAAATCCTCCCCAATCCCTCTCCAATCTCCCACAAATCCTAAAATTCCCCAAAATCCCCCAAAAAGCCCCAAAATTCGGATTTTTCCCGTTACCTGCGAGGGCCTTGCCCCGGTACAGGAGGCGCTGCTGCTCCACCGGCACCTGGAGCCGCTCGGCCACGAGAGCCTTGAGAGCGGCCACGGAGTCCTCGGGGGACACCTGAGGGAAAAATCCCAATAAAATATCCTGAAAGAATCCCCAAAATTCACTAAATACACCCCGAAAAAGGCCGGGGAGAAAAAGTAAAATTGCCACGAAAAAATCCCGAAAAATCACGGAAAAATCGCGAAAAAATCACGAAAAATCACGAAAAAATTCAGCCTGAAAATCGCCAAAACGACCCCAAAAACCCCAAACAGGAAAACCCTAATCCCATAAAAAATCCTAAAAAAATCCTAAAAAAATCCTAAAAAAATCCAACCCCAAAAATCCCCAACAAAGCCTCAAATAAACCCCACAAATCCTCAAAAATCCCACGGAGTCCTCGGGGGACACCTGAGGGAAAAATCCCAATAAAATATCCTGAAAGAATCCCCAAAATTCACTAAATACACCCCAAAAAAGGCCGGGGAGAAAAAGTAAAATTTCCATGAAAAAATCACGGAAAAATAATGAAAAATCCCTCAGAAATTCGGCCTGAAAATCGCCAAAACCACCCAAAAAAATCCTTCAAAAATCCCAATAAAATCCCCTAAAAGAATCCCCAAAATTCAGTAAATAGACCCAAAAAAGCCCGGGAAGAAAAAGTAAAATTGCCCCCAAAAAATCCCAAAAAATCACGAAAAAATCACGAAAAATCACGAAAAAATTCAGCCTGAAAATCGCCAAAACAACTCCAAAAATCTCTCAAAAATACCCCAAAAATGCCCTAAAAGAATCACCAAAAAGAATTAAAAATACCCCAAAAAATCCCAGAGGAGAAAAAGCAAAATTGCCCCCAAAAAATCCCGGAAAAATCCCGAAAAATCACGAAAAAATTCAGCCTGAAAACCGCCAAAACTACTCCAAAAAGCTCGAAAAAATCCATTAAAAATCCATAAAATATCCTGAAAAAATCCCAAAAACTGCCCTGAAAAATTCCTGCACACCAAAAGCACAAAATTCCCAAAAAAATCCTGAGAAAAATCCTCAAAAAAATCATCAAAAATCCTCCCAAAATCGGCCCAAAAAATCTCAAAACCCACCCCAAAAAAGCCCAAACAGGAAAACCCAAATCTCATAAAAAATCCTAAAAAAGTCCTAAAAAAATCCTAAAAAATCCAACCCCAAAAATCCCCAAATAAATCCCATAAAATCCTTAAAAATCCCCACGGAGTCCTCGGGGGACACCTGGGGGGAAAAATCCCAATAAAATATCCTGAAAGAATCCCCAAAATTCACTAAATACACCCCAAAAAAGGCCGGGGAGAAAAAGTAAAATTTCCATGAAAAAATCCCGAAAAATCCAGAAAAATTGCGAAAAAATCACGAAAAATCACGAAAAAATTCAGCCTGAAAATCGCCAAAACGACCCCAAAAACCCCAAACAGGAAAACCCTAATCCCATAAAAAATCCTAAAAAAATCCTAAAAAATCCAACCCCAAAAATCCCCAAACAAAGCCTCAAATAAACCCCACAAAATCCTCAAAAATCCCCACGGAGTCCTCGGGGGACACCTGAGGGAAAAATCCCAATAAAATATCCTGAAAGAATCCCCAAAATTCACTAAATACACCCCGAAAAAGGCCGGGGAAAAAAAGTAAAATTTCCATGAAAAAATCCCGGAAAAATCCTGAAAATCCCTCAGAAATTCGGCCTGAAAATCGCCAAAATTACCCCAAAAAATCCTCAAAAATCCCAATAAAATATCCTGAAAGAATCCCCAAAATTCACTAAATACACCCCGAAAAAGGCCGGGGAAAAAAAGTAAAATTGCCACGAAAAATCTCCAAGAAATCGCGAAAAAATCACAAAAAAAATCACGGAAAATCATGAAAAAAATCGCGAAAAAAATCCCGGAAAATCACGAAAAAATCTCGAAAAATCACGAAAAAATTCAGCCTGAAAATCGCCAAAATTACCCCAAAAAAATCCTCAAAAATCCATAAAAATATCCCGAAAAAATCCCAAAAACTGCCCTGAAAAATTCCTGCACACCAAAAGCACAAAATTCCCTTAAAAATCATCAAAAATCCCCCCCAAAATTGGCCCAAAAAATCTCAAAACCCACCCCATAAAACCCCAAACAGGAAAACCCAAATCCCATAAAAAATCCTAAAAAAATCCTAAAAAAATCCTAAAGAATCCAGGCCCCAAAAATCCCCAAACAAAGCCTCAAATAAACCCCACAAAATCCTCAAAAATCCCCACGGAGTCCTCGGGGGACACCTGAGGGAAAAATCCCAATAAAATATCCTGAAAGAATCCCCAAAATTCACTAAATACACCCCGAAAAAGGCCGGGGAGAAAAAGTAAAATTTCCATGAAAAAATCCCGGAAAAATCCCGGAAAAATCGCGAAAAAATCACGAAAAATCCCAAAAAAATTCCCAAAAATTCCCTCAGAAATTCGGCCTGAAAATCGCCAAAACCTACCCAAAAAAATCCTTCAAAAATCCCAATAAAATCCCCTAAAAGAATCCCCAAAATTCAGTAAATAGACCCCAAAAAAGCCCGGGAAGAAAAAGTAAAATTGCCCCCAAAAAATCCCAAAAAATCACGAAAAAATCACGAAAAATCACGAAAAAATTCAGCCTGAAAATCGCCAAAACAACTCCAAAAATCTCTCAAAAATACCCCAAAAATGCCCTAAAAGAATCACCAAAAAGAATTAAAAATACCCCAAAAAATCCCAGAGGAGAAAAAGCAAAATTGCCCCCAAAAAATCCCGGAAAAATCCCGAAAAATCACGAAAAAATTCAGCCTGAAAACCGCCAAAACTACTCCAAAAAGCTCGAAAAAATCCATTAAAAATCCATAAAAATATCCTGAAAAAATCCAAAAACTGCCCTGAAAAATTCCTGCACACCAAAAGCACAAAATTCCCAAAAAAATCCTGAGAAAAATCCTCAAAAAAATCATCAAAAATCCTCCCAAAATCGGCCCAAAAAATCTCAAAACCCACCCCAAAAAAGCCCAAACAGGAAAACCCAAATCTCATAAAAAATCCTAAAAAAGTCCTAAAAAAATCCTAAAAAATCCAACCCCAAAAATCCCCAAATAAATCCCATAAAATCCTTAAAAATCCCCACGGAGTCCTCGGGGGACACCTGAGGGAAAAATCCCAATAAAATATCCTGAAAGAATCCCCAAAATTCACTAAATACACCCCAAAAAAGGCCGGGGAGAAAAAGTAAAATTGCCACGAAAAAATCACGAAAAAATCCTGGAAAATCACGAAAAAATCACGAAAAAATTCAGCCTGAAAATCGCCAAAACTACCCCAAAAATCCTTCAAAAATCCCTCAAAAATCCCTCACAAAATCCCAATAAAATCCCTGAAATAATCCCCAAAATTCAGTAAATAGACCCCAAAAAATCCCGAGGAGAAAAAGTAAAATTTTGCCCGAAAAATCACGAAAAAAATCACGGAAAATCACGAAAAAATTCAGCCTGAAAATCGCCAAAACTACTCCAAAAAGCTCGAAAAAATCCATAAAAAATCCCCAAAAATGCCCTAAAAGAATCCCCAAAATTCATTAAATATACCCCAAAAAATCCCGAAAATTCCCTCAAAATTCAGCCTGAAAATCGCCAAAACGACCCCAAAAAAATCCTTCAAAAATCCCCAAAAATGCCCCAAAAGAATCCGCAAAAAGAATTTAAAATACCCCAAAAAATACCGGAGCAGAAAAAGCAAAATTGCCACGAAAAAATCCCGAAAAAATCCCGGAAAATCACGAAAAAAATCCAAAAAAATCCTGAAAATTCCCTCAAAATTCAGCCTGAAAATGGCCAAAACTACTCCAAAAATCCTTCAAAAATCCCTCAAAAAATCCCCAAAAATGCCCTAAAAGAATCCCCAAAATTCAGTAAATAGACCCCAAAAAATCCCGGAGGAGAAAAAGCAAAATTGCCCCCAAAAAATCCCAAAAAATCCCGAAAATTCCCTCAGAAATTCAGCCTGAAAATCGCCAAAATTACCACAAAAATCCCTCAAAAAATCCCTCAAAAATCCCCAAAAATGCCCCAAAAGAATCCGCAAAAAGAATTAAAAATACCCCAAAAAATCCCGGAGGAGAAAAAGCAAAATTGCCCCCAAAAAAATCCTGAAAAAAATCCCGGAAAATCACGAAAAAAAATCCCAAAAAATCCCAAAAATTCCCTCAAAATTCAGCCTGAAAATCGCCAAAACTACCCAAAAAATCCTTCAAAAATCCCCAAAAATGCCTCAAAAGAATCCCCAAAAATCATTAAATAGACCCCAAAAAATCCTGGAATAGAAAAAGCAAAATCCCCCCCAAAAAAATCCCTCAAAAAACCCCAAAAATACCTAAAAATCCCTCAAAAAAACCCAAAAATCCCCAAATATCCCTCAAAAATCTCTCAAACATCCCCAAAAATCCCTCAGGAATACCCAAAAATCCCTCAAAAAAACCCAAAAATCCCTCAAAAATCCTCAAAAATCCCTCAAAAATCCCTCAAAAATCCCAAAAAAATTTCAAAAATAGCTCAAAAAATCCCTCAAAAATCCCAAAAAATCCCTCAGAAATTCCCAAAAATCCCTCAAAAATCCCCAAAAATCCCTCAGAAATACCTAAAAATCCCTCAAAAATCTCCAAAAATCCCTCAAACATCCTCAAAAATCCTCAGAAATGCCTCAAAAATCCCTCAAAAATCCCTCAAAAATCCCCTAAAAACCCTCAAAAAACCCCCAAAAATCCCTCAAAAATCCCCTAAAAACCCTCACAAAACCCCAAAAATCCATCAAAAATCCCCCAAATCCCTCAAAAATCCCTCAAAAAACGCTCAAAAATCCATCAGAAATCCCCAAAAAAATCCCTCAAAAATCCCAAAAAATCCCTCAAAACTCGCTCAGAAAACCCCCCAAAAATCACAAAAAAAATCACAAAAATCTTCAAAAAATTCCCTGAAAATCCTAAAATAAGAAAAAATCCCCCTAAAATCCTTCCCAAACCCCCCAAATCCTCTAAAAATCCCCCAAATCCCAAAACATTTTTAAAAAAACCCCAGAAATGCCCCAAAAATATCCCCCAAAACCCAAAAAAATCCCCAAAAAGTCCCAACTTCCCTCAAAATCCCCCTCAACCCCCCCCAAAAAACGCAAATTCTTTAAAACCCCCCAAAGTCCCCTCAAACCTCCCCCAAAATCGCCAAGAATCCCAAAAAAACCCTAAAAAAAACCCAAAAAATCCCAAATCCCCCCCATCCCCTCCCCTACCTGGAGGCTGCACTCGCGGCCCTGCAGCGCCTTCACCGTCAGCAGCATCGCGGGTTCGAAACCCCCAAAAACCCCCAAAAATCCCCTTGAGAGACCCCAAAAATCAACTCGGGGACCCCAAAAATGTAAAAAATTCCTCAGGGGAACCCAAAAATCCCAAAAATTAACCCCAAAATCAGCGGGACCACCGAGAGCAGAGAGTTGGGAGGACTCAGGGATAGAGCGGCACCGGAAGTGCAAACGAGGGGGCAGAGCGGTACCGGAAGTTCCCTAGAGATGAGGAGAAAGCGGCGGAATAACCCCAAAAACCCCGCGGGGACCCCAAAAACTTCACAGAGACCCCAAAAAACCCAAAAATATGAAAAAATCCTCAGGGAAAGCCAAAAATCCCAAAAATTCCCCCAAAAATCAGCGGGACCACCGAGAGCAGAGAGTTGGGAGGACTCAGGGATAGAGCGGCACCGGAAGTGCAAACGAGGGGGCAGAGCGGTACCGGAAGTTCCCTAGAGATGAGGAGAAAGCGGCGGAATAACCCCAAAAACCCCGCGGGGACCCCAAAAATCAACTCGGGGACCCCAAAAACCACAAAAAGGTCTATAAAATTCCTCAGGGAAACCAAAAAATTCCCCCAAATTTCCCCCAAAAATCAGCGGGACCGCTGGGAGGACTCGGGGATAGAGCGGCTACCGGAAGTACACACGAGAGGCAGAGAGCGGCACGAAAGTTCACTAGAGATGAAGAGAAAGCGGCGGAATGACCTCAAAACTCCACTGGGACCCAAAAAATCCCCCGGGGGACCCCAAAAATCAACTCTGGGAGCTCAAAGATTCCAGAAAATGTAAAAAAGTTCTCAGGGAAACCCAAAAGTACCAAAAACTCCCCCAAAACCAGCGGGACCCCCGGGAGTAGCGAGGTGGGAGGACTCGGGATAGACCGACTACCGGAAGTACCAACGAGAGGAAGAGAGCGGCACCGGAAGTTCCCTATAAAGGAGGAGAAAACGGAGGAATCACCCCAGAAGTCCTCAAAAAAATAGGGACCCAAAAAAAATCCCCTCAGGGACCCTAAAAACCCCAAAAAAACCTCAATTCCCCCAAAAATCAGCGGGACCGGCAAGAGCAGCGAGTTGGAGGACCCAGGGCCAGAGCGCCACCGGATGTACAATAGAGACGAAGTCAAAGAAGCGGGAAAATACCGGAAGTGGGCGGGGCTTCGACAGAACAAGATGGCGGCGCCCACGGAGATGCTGCAGCTGTATCCTGGGAATTTTGGGGGAAATTTGGGAACTTTTGGGGTTTTCTGGGAGTTTTCGGGCGGAATTTTGGGGCCTCGAGCCACCCCCAGGTTGCTGTGGAAGTTCCGGGGGATTTCGGGGGTCCTGGGGGTGTTTGGGGAGTCCCGGGAGGGTTTTGGGGGGCAATTTTGGAATTTTGGGCAGATTTTTTTGAATTTTGGGGAATTTTTGGGCGGAATTTTGGGGATTGAAATCGTGGCGGGTTTGGGGAGTTTAGGAGAAATTTTTGGGGACATTTGCGGGGTTTTTTTTTTTGTTTTAGGAAGTCTTTGTGGGTTTGGTGGAATTCTCGGGGAATTTTCCAGGAATCCTACCTGGATCTCGGGATTTTTCGGGAATTTTGGGGAATTCCGCTCGGATTTTGGGAATTGTGTGTGAAATTTTTGGGAATTCCGCCTAGATTTTGGGGAATTTTCAGGAATTCTGGGAGATTTTTCTGATTTGGGGAATTCTGGGGCATTCTTTGGGATTTTGGGGCCGTTCTTCGGGAAATTTCGGGGGAATTTTCAGGAATTCCGCCCAGATTTTGTGGAATTTTGGGGGAATTTTCAGGAATTTGGGGGGGAAGTTTTCGGGATTTCGGGGTCATTTTTTGGGGAATTTTTGGGAATTCTGGGGGGGAATTTTTTGGAATTTTTGGGGGCATTTTATGGGATTTCAGGGCCGTTTTTCGGGTGAGTTTTGGGGGCAATTTTCGGGAATTTTGATAAATTTCGTGGGAATTTTCTGGAACTTTCCTTGACTCCTCCCCCGCTCGCTGCTCCTCCCCCTCCCCTCCCCCACCATCGCTCGGGTGGCGCTGGGGGCGCTCGAGCCCGACCTGGCCCCGCCCCCGCCCCCTCCCCCACCCCGGCCGCGACCGCCGCCCCTCCCCCACAGCGAGAGCGGAGCGGAGGCGGGAAACGCTGAGGGTGTGAGGAGAGAAACTGGGATGGACTGGGAATGGGACTGGGATGGACTGGGAGAGACTGGAATGGACTGGGATGGACTGGGATGGCCTGGGAATGGGACTGGGATGGACTGGGAGGGACTGGGAATGGGACTGGGAACAAACTGGGGACAGACTGGGAATGGACTGGGAGGGACTGGAATGGACTGGGAATAAACTGGGATGGACTGGGAGGGATTGGGATGGACTAGGAGGAACTGGGAACAGACTGGGAACAAACTGGAATGGGACTGGGAACAAACTGGGAATGGACTGGGAACAAACTGGGAGGGACTGGGAGCAAATTGGGATGGAGTGGGAGCAATTAGGAGGGACTGGGAATGAACTGGGAGGGACTGGGATGGACTGGGAACAACTGGGAGGGACTGGGAGAGACTGGGAACAAACTGGGAATGGGACTGGGAATGAAACTGGGAACAAACTGGGGGGACTGGGAGAGACTGGGAATGGAACTGGGATAAAACTGGGAACAGACTGGGATGGACTGGGGGGGACTGGGAATGAACTGGGAACAAACTGGGAATGGGGCTGGGAACGGACTGGAGGGACTGGGAGGGACTGGGAACAAACTGGGGGGCACTGGGAATGGGACTGGGATGGACTGGGAGGGACTGGGAGGAAGAAACTGGAACAGGACTGGGAATGGACCGGGAGGGACTGGGAACAAACTGGGAACGGACTGGGAACGGGATTGGGAACAAACTGGGGGGGACTGGAGCAACTGGGAGGGTTTGAAACCAAACCGGGATCAAACTGGGGGTGACTGGGAGTGAAACTGGGGGTGATTGGGACTGAAACTGGGAGTACTGGGATTAAACTGGGATGGACTGGGAGGGAAACTGGGAACACTGGGGGTGTCACTGCAGGGGGGGCTTTGTGTGACCCCGCCCCTCTCCCCGTCTCAGCCAATGGGAGGCCCTGGGTGCAATGGGGGCGGGGTCAATGTGCAAGGGGGCGTGTCTGTGTCTGACCCCACCCCCTGTCTCAGCCAATGGGAATGCCAGGGGGCATGGAGGGCGGGGCCAATGTGTGAGGGGGCGTGTCTCTCTCTGACCCCGCCCCCTCTCCCCCGCAGCCAATGGGAGGCTCCCTGTGCCCGCTCGCTGCGGGGCGGGGCCTCCTCGTTCCTGGAGCTCCTGGGGTTGGTGCTGGAAACCATCGAGAGCTTCGGGGGGGGGGAGGGGCGGCACAGCCCCGCCCCCTCCGCCCCTCCCCCATCGCAATAAAGCCCCTCCCCCACCCCAAAACCACCTCGGCTTTGATTGGGTGAGGGGAGGAGGGAAATGAGGCCACGCCCACTCCCAGCCCCTCCCTCCCTCAGCCTCGGTTTGGTTTCTTTGGGTCTGAGGGGGGGGGAATGAGGCCACGCCCCCACCCATGGCCCCTCCCCCAGCCCAAAACGGCCTCAGGTTGGTTTGATTGGGGGAGGGGGAAGGGAAAATGAAGCCACGCCCCCATGGCCCCTCCCCCACCTTGTCCCGCTCTCAAAGCCCCTCCCCATCCATGGCCCCTCCCACTCTTGGCCCCTCCCCCCTTTAAGCCCCTCCCCCTCAGGCTCCGGCTCTGGGTTCGGTTTTTATTGAGGTGGGGGAGGGGAGGGGATGGGGCACAGAGGGGGGGGAGGGGCGGGCAAAGCCCCTCCCCCATCCATGGGGGGCGGGGTCCAGGGGCTCCTTCGGCATCAGCGGATCTGGGGGGAGGGGTCAGATGAGGCCACGCCCACACACAGAGCCCCCGCCCCCTTTTAAGCTCCTCCCCACTTTTGGCTCCTCCCCATTCTCTGCCACTCCATGGCCCCGCCCCCATCTCCACCCCTCCCTCCATGGCCCCGCCCCCATCTCCACCCCTCCCTCCATGACCCCGCCCCCATCTCCGCCCCTCCCTCCATGGCCCCGCCTCCATCTCCACCTCTCCCTCTGAGGCCCCGCCCCTGATGGCCCCCCGCCCCCTTTGGCTCCTCCCCCTATGGCCCCGCCCCCAGGCTCCTCCCAATTCTGGGGTCCCAGGGGGGAAATTTTGGGGTGAGTTTGGGGCATTTTGGGGATCTGAGATGGTTTGGGGGCATTTTGGGAGAATTTGGGCTGAATTTCGGGGATTTTGGGATCGTTTTGAGGGGATTTGAGGAGATTTTGAGGAGATTTGGGATTATTTGGGGGCTTTTTCAGGGATATTTTGGGGTGATTATTTTGGGGTTATTTGCTGTTATTTTGGGGTGAATTTGGGGTTTTTGGGATTATTTTAGGAGTAGATTTTGGGGACTTTAGGGGGTATTTCCTGGATATTTTTAGAGTTATTTTGGGGTGATTTTGGGGATATTTCAGGGATATTTTTGGGGTGATTTTGGGGTGATTTTGGGGATATTTTTGGGATAGTTTTGGGGTGATTTTGTGGTGATTTAAGGATATTTCAGGGATATTTTTGGGGTGGTTTTGTGGATATTTCAGGGTTATTTTGGGGTGATTTTGGGGATATTTTTGGGGTGATTTCAGGATATTTCAGGGATATTTTTGGGGTGATTTCAGGGATATTTCAGGGATATTTTTGGGGTGATTTTGGGGTGATTTTGGGGATATTTTTGGGATAGTTTTGGGGTGATTTTGTGGTGATTTAAGGATATTTCAGGGATATTTTTGGGGTAATTTTGGGGTGATTTTGTGGATATTTTGGGGTTATTTTGGGGATATTTCAGGGATATTTCAGGGGTGATTTTGGGGATATTTCAGGGATATTTTTGGGGTGATTTTGGGGGTTATTTTAGGGGTAGATTTTGGGGATTTTAGGGGGTATTTCCTGGATATCAGGGATATTTTTGGGGTGATTTTGGGGATATTTCAGGGATATTTTTGGGGTGATTTTGGGATATTTCAGGGATATTTTTTGGGATATTTCCGGGATATTTTTGGGGTGATTTTGGGGGTTATTTCGGTGTTATTTTGGGGTGATTTGGGGGATATTTCAGGGATATTTTTGAGGTGATTTTGAGGATATTTTTGGGGTGGTTTTAGGGTGATTTTGGGGATATTTCAGGGATATTTTGGGGTGATTTCAGGGATATTTTGTGATATTTTAGGGATATTTTTGGGGTGATTTGGGGGATATTTCAGGGATATTTTTGGGGTGATTTTGGGGATATTTTGGGGTTATTTCAGGGATATTTCAGGGATATTTTTGGGGTGATTTCAGGGATATTTCAGGGTTATTTTGGGGTGATTTTGGGGATATTTTTGGGGTGATTTCAGGGATATTTCAGGGATATTTTTGGGGTGATTTCAGGGATATTTCAGGATATTTTTGGGGTGATTTTGGGGTGATTTTGGGGATATTTTTGGATAGTTTTGGGGTGATTTTGTGGTGATTTAAGGATATTTCAGGGATATTTTTGGGGTAATTTTGGGGTGATTTTGTGGATATTTTGGGGTTATTTTGGGGATATTTCAGGGATATTTCAGGGGTGATTTTGGGGATATTTCAGGGATATTTTTGGGGTGATTTTGTGGATATTTCAGGGATATTTTTGGGGTGATTTTGGGGGTTATTTTAGGGGTAGATTTTGGGGATTTTAGGGGGTATTTCCTGGATATCAGGGATATTTTTGGGGTGATTTTGGGGATATTTCAGGGATATTTTTTGGGATATTTCAGGGATATTTTTGGGGTGATTTTGGGGATATTTCCGGGATATTTTTGGGGTGATTTTGGGGGTTATTTCGGTGTTATTTTGGGGTGATTTGGGGGATATTTCAGGGATATTTTTGAGGTGATTTTGAGGATATTTTTGGGGTGGTTTTAGGGTGATTTTGGGGATATTTCAGGGATATTTTGGGGTGATTTCAGGGATATTTTGTGATATTTTAGGATATTTTTGGGGTGATTTGGGGGATATTTCAGGGATATTTTTGGGGTGATTTTGGGGATATTTTGGGGTTATTTCAGGGATATTTCAGGGATATTTTTGGGGTGATTTCAGGGATATTTCAGGTTATTTTGGGGTGATTTTGGGGATATTTTTGGGGTGATTTCAGGGATATTTCAGGGATATTTTTGGGGTGATTTCAGGGATATTTCAGGGATATTTTTGGGGTGATTTTGGGGATATTTTTGGGATAGTTTTGGGGTGATTTTGTGGTGATTTAAGGATATTTCAGGGATATTTTTGGGGTAATTTTGGGGTGATTTTGTGGATATTTTGGGGTTATTTTGGGGATATTTCAGGGATATTTCAGGGGTGATTTTGGGGATATTTCAGGGATATTTTTGGGGTGATTTTGGGGGTTATTTTAGGGGTAGATTTTGGGGATTTTAGGGGGTATTTCCTGGATATCAGGGATATTTTTGGGGTGATTTTGGGGATATTTCAGGGATATTTTTTGGGATATTTCAGGGATATTTTTGGGGTGATTTTGGGGATATTTCCGGGATATTTTTGGGGTGATTTTGGGGGTTATTTCGGTGTTATTTGGGGTGATTTGGGGGATATTTCAGGGATATTTTTGAGGTGATTTTGAGGATATTTTTGGGGTGGTTTTAGGGTGATTTTGGGGATATTTCAGGGATATTTTGGGGTGATTTCAGGGATATTTTGTGATATTTTAGGGATATTTTTGGGGTGATTTGGGGGATATTTCAGGGATATTTTTGGGGTGATTTTGGGGATATTTTGGGGTTATTTCAGGGATATTTCAGTGACATTTTTGGGGTTCTTTTAGGGTGATTTCAGGGATATTTTTGGGGTGATTTCAGGGATATTTCAGGGATATTTTTGGGGTGATTTCGGGGATCTTTTTGGGGTTATTTTGGGGATATTTCAGGGATATTTTTGGGGTGATTTTTGGGATATTTCCGGGCTATTTCAGGGATATTTTGGGGCTATTTCCGGGCTGGTTTTGGGGTGATTTTAGGGCTATTTCCGGGCTATTTCCGGGATATTTTGGGGCTATTTTCCGGGATATTTTGGGGTGCTCCGGGCAGGTTTCGGGGCTGCCCTGACCGTGTACTTGTCCCAGCGTTTCTCGGGGTCGAAGGGCTCCCAGCGGCTGGCAGGGAAGATGTGCTTGTTCTTCTCGTACCACGAGCGCAGAACCACCTTCCCGGCGTGCGACTGTGACGTCACCGTGACGTCATCGTGACGTCATCAACGGGGCCCGAGTGACGGCATCGATTGGGGGTGACGTCATTGGTCAGATGTGATGTCATCAATTGGGGATTGATGTCATTGGTAAGGGGTGATGTCATTGGTTGGGGATTGACGTCATGGTTTGGGGGATGATGTCATAGATGAAAGGTTGATGTCGTAGAGGGGGGTGATGTAATCGGTAGGGAGTGATGTCATCAATTTTGGGATGATGTAATCAGTAGGGCGAGGCCATTAATTAGGAGTGATGTCATTGATTACAGGGTGATGTCATCAGTCGGGGTGATGTCATTAATTGGGGTGACGTCATCAGTCGGGGGTGATGTCATTGATTGGGAATGACGTCATCAGTCGGGGGTGATGTCATCGATTGAGGTGATGTCATTGGTCAGATGTGATGTCATCAATTGGGGATTGATGTCATTGGTCGGATGTGATGTCATTGGTTGGGGATTGACGTCATGGTTTGGGGGATGATGTCATAGATGAAAGGTTGTTGTTGTAGACGGGGTGATGTCATCAGTCGGGAGTGATGTCATCGGTTCGCGGTGATGTCACAGATTTTTGGGATGATGTAATCAGTAGGGTGAGGCCGTTAATTAGGAGTGATGTCATTGATTGGGGTGATGTCATCAGTTGGGGGTGATGTCATCGATTTGGGGGTGATGTCATTGATTGGGGGTGATGTCATCGATTGGGGTCATGTCATTAAATGGGGTTGACCTCATCGATTTGGGGTGACGTCATCGATTTTGGGTGATGTCATCAATTGGGGGTGATGTCGTTGTTGAGGATCAACGTCATTGGTTGGGGTGACGTCACCAGTAGGGGGTGACGTCATCAATTAGTAGTGATGTCATCGATCAGAGATCGATGTCATCAGTCAGGGTGGTGATGTCATCAAATAGGGTGTGATGTCATCAGTTAGGGGAGATGTCATGGAGAGGTGATGTCATAAGTGAGGGGTGATGTCATCAGTCAGGTGTGACGTCATTATTGGAATCAACACAATCAATTGGGGATGATGTCATCAATTAGGAGTGATGTCATTGGTCAGGGATTGATGTCAGTGGTTGAGGGTGATGTCATTGATTGGGGATTGACGTCATCGGTGTGAGGTGATGTCATCAATTGGGGGTGATGTCATTAATTGGGGGTGATGTCATCGATTGGGGACGGTGATGTCATCGACGAGGAGCGTCGTCATCAACGGGGTGTGACGTAATCAATTGGAGAGTGATGTCATTGATTGGGCCGTGACGTCATTGAGCACGGAGCGATGCCATCGATCCGGGCGTGACGTCATCGAGCAGTGACGTCATCCACGGAGGAGCCATGCAATGAAAGGAGAGCGATGACGTCAGTGCCGGGCCCGGGCGATGACGTCACAGCCCGGGGGTGGGGCGATGACGTCACCGTGGGCGTTACCTCGTCCTTCTCCACGGTGGCGTCGCTGAGCAGCCGCACGTCCTCGTGCACGTCGAAATTGAACAGCGGCCCTGGGGGAGGGGCGGTGACGTCACCGTGACGTCATCAACGCCACACCCACGGTGGTGTCCCGGCGATGACGTCACAGCCCCCAACAATGATGTCATACCCTCTTCCATGACGTCACAGCCTCCCGTTATAATGTCACAGCCCCCCGTGATGATGTCAAAGCCTCCCCTCACCCTGATGATGTCATAGCCCTACATGATGACGTCATAGCCCTGATGACATCACAGCCGCCCCCGATGTCATTACAGCCCCTGATGACGTCACTGCCCCCCCTAGGGTGACGTCACAGCCCTCGGTTATGATGTCAGAGCCCTGATGATGATGTCATAGCCCGGGACGATGGCGTCACGGCCACAGCAATGACGTCACAACCCCAAATGGTGATGTCAGAGCCACTGATGACGTCACAGCCCTTGATTGTGACGTCACAGCCCAAATAATCGAAGCCAGCACCCAACGATGACGTCACATCCCAAAACAATGACGTCACAGCCCCACTGACGATGTCACAGCCCCGACGATGACATCACACCCAACAATGACATCACCGACCAAATAATGACGTCACATCCCCCGCAATTACATCATATCCCAAATGATGTCACAGCACCCACTGATGACATCACATCCCATGTGGATGATATCACAACCCCTTGGTGACGTCACAGCCCCTTGATGACGTCACGGCCGCCGTTGATGACGTCACTCACCGCTCTTCCCGCGGGCCTTGGTGACGATGAAGTCGTAGAAGCTGTGGTGCTGTGGGGGAGGGGCCAGGGGGGTCAGAGGGGGCGGAGCCAGAGGGAGGGGGAGTGGCCAAAGGTTGGGGGAGGGGCTTTGGGAGAGGAGCTCAGAAATGGGGGCGGGGCTGCAAGGGAGGAGGGGGGGAGGGGCCAAAATTCAAGGGAGAGGCTGAAAGGGGGGGGGGGAGGAGATGGGGGAGGGGCTCCCAAACTGTGGGGGAGGGGCTGAGGAATTGGGGGAGGGGCTTAAATGGTGGGGGAGGGGCCAAAATAGAAGGGAAAGGCTCGGGGGGTGGGGCAGGGGGGGTGATCGGGGGGGCGGGGCTAAGGGCAGGGCGGGGCTAAGGGCGGGGAGGGGGCGGGGCTCAGGGGTGGGGACAGGGCAAAGGGCAGGGTGGGGCGGGGCTGTCTCACATGGGGGCGGGGCTCAGGGGAGAGGGCGGGGCAGGGGTGGGGCGGGGCTCAGGGGTGGGGCTAAGGGCGGGGATGGGGCGGGGCTAAGGGCGGGGAGGGGGCGGGGCTGAGGGCGGGGACGGGGCGGGGCTGTCTCACGTGGGGAGGGGGCTTGGGGTGGGGGCAGGGCTGGGGGCGGGGCTGTCTCATGTGGGGGCGGGGCTCAGGGGTGGGGGCGGGGCTCAGGGGCTGGGGGCGGGGCTGGGGGCGGGGCTGTCTCACGTGAGGGCGGGGCTGGGGCAGGGCTCAGGGGGTGGGGGCGGGGAGGTCTCACGTGGGGGCGGGGCTCAGGGGGAGGGGCGGGGCTCAGGGGAGGGGGCGGGGCTCAGGGGGAGGGGGCGGGGCTAAGGGCTGGGGGCGGGGCTGTCTCACGTGGGGGATGATCAGATCCTCCTTGATGTACATGAGCTGCTCCACCCCCGCCGAGCTGCGGGAAACGGCTCAGGGACCCCAAAAAAACCAACGGGAACGGCCCCAAAAACATCACCCCCCGAAACCGGCCCAAAGACAGCAAAAATCACCACAAAATGCCCCAAAATACAGCAAAATAAACCCAAAATACCCCCAAAATACCCCAAAATACCCCAAAACCCCCAAAATACACCAAAAACCCCCAAAATACACCAAAATACAGCAAAATACACCAATATACCCCCAAAATACACCAAAAACCCCCAAATACCCCCAAAATACACCAAAACCCCCTAAAATACCCCAAAATACACCAAAACCCCCCAAAATACAACAAAATACACCAAAAACCCCCAAATACACCAAAATACCCCAAAATACACCAAAACACACCAAAATACACCCAACCCCCCCTCCAAATACCCAAAAATACCCCAAGATAACCCAAAACACACCCAAAACCCCCAAAATACACCAAAGTACCCCCAAAATACCCCAAAATACCCACAAAATACACCAAAATACCCCAAAATACCCCAAAATTCCACACAAGCCCCCCCAAAATACACCAAAACACACCAAAAACCCCAAAATACACCAAAAACCCCCAAAATACCCCCAAATACACCAAAATACCCCAAAATTCCATACAAACCCCCCCAAAATACCCCAGAGACCCCCAAAATACCCCAAAACCACCCCTGGGACCCCAAAACGCCCCCAGGACCCCAAAACCTCTCAAAGACCCCCCCAAAATCCCACCTGGGACCCCCCCAAAACCCCCCAGGACCCCCAAACCTTTCAAAGATCCCCCCCAAAATCCCACTTGGGACCCCCCCAAAATAACCCAGGATCCCCCAAATCCCCTTTGGGCCCCCCCAAAATCCCATTTGGGACCCCCCAAAATCCCACTTGGGACCCCCCAAATCCCCCAGGACCCCCCAATCCCACTTAGGACCCCCCACATCCCATTTGGGACCCCCCAGCACCCCCATATCCACTCAAGGACCCCCAGGACCACCCCCAATCCCTCCTAGGACCCTCCAGGATCCCCCAAACCTCTCAAGGACCCCCCAAAATCCCATTTGGGACCCCCCAAACCCCACCTGGGACCCCCCAATTCCCCTTTGGGACCCCCCAGGACCCCCCAAACCCCCCAGGACCCCCCCAAATCCCCTTTGGCCCCCCCAGATCCCATTTGGGACCCCCAAAACCCCCCCAGGACCCCCCAAATCCCCTCTGGGACCCCCCAAATCTCTCAAGGACCCCCCAAATCCCATTTGGGACCCCCCAGGACCCCCCAAATCCCCTTTGGGCCCCCCCAAATCCCCATTTGTGCCCCCAGCCCCCCCTCACCGGAGCTCACTGAAATCCTTGCGCAGAATTTCCAGCGCTTTCTGCAGGAACTGCTGCATGGTGTTCCCCTTCTTCATCTGAGAGACCCCAAAAATCACCCCCAAAATCAGCCCAAAATCAGCCCAAAAATTCACCCCAAAAATTACCCCAAATCAGCCCAAAAATCCCCCCAAAAAACCCCAAAAAACACCCAAAAATCAACATAAAATCACCCCAAAATCCACCAAAAATCACCCGGGAACCCTTAAAATCTCCCCCAAAATCACCCCAAAAATCACCCAAAAATCTGCCCAAAAACAGCCCCAGAAACACCCAAAAATCAACGTAAAATCACCCCAAAAAAATCATCCAGGAACTCCAAAAATCACCCCAAAATCACCCCAAAATCCACCAAAAATCACCCCCAAAATCACCTGGGAACCCTTAAAATCACCCAAAAATAGCCCCAAAACCACCCAAAAATCCACCTCAAAATCACGGCTATAATCATCCCAAAAGCCCAAAAATCCACCCCAAAATCAGCCCAAAATCACCCCAAAAATCCACTACAAAATCACCCCAAATCACCTCAAAAATAACCCAAAATCACCCCAAGAATCAACAAAAAAGCCCCCCCAAAAATTACCCAAAATCAGCCCAAAAATCCACCCCAAAATCACCTCAAATTAACCCAAAATCAGCCCAAAAATCACCTCAAAAATAACCCAAAATCAGCCCAAGAATCAACACAAAAGCCTCAAAAATCAGCCCAAAAATCATCCAGGAACTCCAAAAATCAGCCCAAAATCACCTCAAAAATCACCCAGGAACTGCTGCATGGTGTTCCCCTTCTTCATCTGGGCAGGGGGACCCCAAAAATCACCCCAAGAATCATCCAAAATCAGCCCAAAAATTACCCCAAAATCAGCCCAAAATCCACCCCAAAAATGACCCAAAATCAGCCCAAAATCAAAAATCACCCAAAATCACCCCCGAAAATCCACCCCAAAATCAGCCCAAAATCACCCCAAAAATCACCTCAAAAATTACCCAAAATAATCCAAAAATCAGCCCAAAAATCCACCTCAAAAATTACCCCAAGAATCATCCAAAAATCACCTCAAAAATCAGCCCAAAAATCCACTACAAAATCACCCAAAATCACCTCAAAAATAACCCAAAATCACCCCAAGAATCAACACAAAAGCCTCAAAATTCAGCCCAAAAATCATCCAGGAACTCCAAAAATCTGCCCAAAAATAACCCCAAAATCAACCCAAAAACCCCCCCAAAAATTACCCCAAAATCCACCAAAAATCACCCCCAAAATCACCTGGGAATCTTTAAAATCTCCCCCAAAATCACCCCCAAAATCAGCCCAAAAATCATCCAAAAATCACCTCAAAATCACGGCCATAATCATCCCAAAAGCCCAAAAATCCACTACAAAATCAGCCCAAAATCACCCCAAAAATCCACCCCAAAAATGACCCAAAATCAGCCCAAAATCAGCCCAAAAATCCACTACAAAATCACCCAAAATCACCTCAAAAATAACCCAAAATCACCCCAAGAATCAACAAAAAAGCCACCCCAAAAATTACCCAAAATCAGCCCAAAAATCGCCTCAAAAATTACCCAAAATCAGCCCAAAAATCACCTCAAAAATTACCCAAAATAATCCAAAAATCAGCCCAAAAATCCACCTCAAAAATTACCCCAAGAATCATCCAAAAATCACCTCAAAAATCAGCCCAAAAATCCACTACAAAATCACCCAAAATCACCTCAAAAATAACCCAAAATCACCCCAAGAATCAACACAAAAGCCTCAAAATTCAGCCCAAAAATCATCCAGGAACTCCAAAAATCTGCCCAAAAATCTGCCCAAAAATCAACCCAAAATCAACCCAAAAATCCCCCCCAAAAATACCCAAAAATCAACATAAAATCACCCCAAAAATTACCCCAAAATCCACCAAAAATCACCCCCAAAATCACCTGGGAATCTTTAAAATCTCCCCCAAAATCTGCCCCAAAATCCCCCCAAAATCACCCAAAAAACACCCAAAAATAGCCCCAAAACCACCCAAAAATCCACCTCAAAATCACGACTATAATCATCCCAAAACCCCAAAAATCCACTACAAAATCACCCCAAAAATCACCCAAAAAGCTGCCCAAAAATAGCCCCAAAACATCCAAAAATCAACATAAAATTACCCCAAAACTCATCCAGGAACCCCAAAAATCACCCTAAAATCCCCCCCAAAATCCACCAAAAATCACCCAAAAATCACCTGGGAACCCTTAAAATCTCCCCCAAAATCACCCCGAAAATCATCCAAAAATTACCCAGAATCAGCCCAAAAATCCACCTCAAAATCAGCCCAAAATCACCTCAAAAATCAGCCCAAAATCACCACAAAAGTCTCAAAAATCAGCCCAAAAGCCACCCCAAAAATCACCCCAAAAATCATCCAGGAACTCCAAAAATCAGCCCAAAATCACCGAAAAATCTGCCCAAAAATCCCCCCAAAACCACCCCAAAAATCCCCCAAAAAACACCCAAAAATCAACAGAAAATCACCCAAAAATCACCCCAAAATCCACCAAAAATCAACCCAAAAATCACCCCAAAATCACCCCAAAAATCCACCCAAAAATAGCCCCAGAAACACCAAAAAATCAACGTAAAATCACCCCAAAAAATCATCCAGGAACCCCAAAAATCACCAAAAAATCACCAAAAAATCTGCCCAAAAATCAGCCCAAAATCACCCCAAAAATCCCCCCCCAAAACACCCAAAAATCACCCAAAATGACCCAAAATTCCCCAAAATGACCCCAAATTTCCCAAAATGACCCCAATCCCCCCAAAATGACCCCAAATCGCCCAAAATGACCCAAAATCCCCCAAAATGGCGCCAAATCCCCCAAAATGACCCCAAATTCCCCAAAATGGCCCCAAATTTCCCAAAATGGCCCCAAATCCCCCAAAATGACCCCAAATTTCCCAAAATGGCCCCAAATCCCCCAAAATGGCCCCAAATCCCCCAAAATGACCCAAAATTTCCCAAAATGACCCCAAATTCCCCAAAATGACCCCAAATTTCCCCAAAATGGCCCCAAATCCCCCAAAATGACCCCAAATTTCCCAAAATGACCCCAAATTTCCCAAAATGGCCCCAAATCCCCCAAAATGAGCCCAAATTTCCCAAAATGACCCCAAATCCCCCCAAATGACCCAAAATCCCCCAAAATGGCCCCAAAATCCCCCAAAATGGCCCCAAAATTCCCCAAATGACCCCAAATCCCCACCTTGACCGTGCGCCGGTGCCCGGAGCCGTCCCAGTAACTGAAGGTGATCTCGATCTCCTCATCTGGGGGGACAGAGGGGCAAAAATCAGCACAAAATCAGCCCAAAATTGACCCAAAATCACCTCAAAATCACCCCAAAACTGACCCTAAACCCGCCCCAAAATTACACCAAAATTACTCCAAAAATCACCCCAAAATCACCTCAAAATTGACCAAAATCCGCCCCAAAATCAACTCAAAATTGACCAAAATCCGCCCCAAAATCACCTCAAAATCACCCCAAAAATCACCTCAAAATCACCTCAAAATTGACCCAAAATCGACCCAAAAATCACCTCAAAATCAACTCAAAACTGACCCTAAATCCGCCCCCAAATCACCCCAAAAATCACCTCAAAATCACCTCAAAATTGACCCAAAATCCGCCCCAAAATCCACCCCAAAAAAACCCCAAAATCACCTCAAAATTACCTCAAAATCCGCCCCAAAACTACACCAAAATCACCCCAAAAATGGCCCCAAAATCAGCCCAAAAATCACCCCAAAATCACCTCAAAATTACACCAAAATTGACCCTAAATCCGCCCCAAAATCACCTCAAATCACCCCAAAAACACCTCAAAATCGACCCTAAATCAGCCCAAAATGGACCCAAAAATCACCTCAAAACTGACCCTAAATCCGCCCAAAATCACCCTCAAAATCACCCCAAAAATCACCCCAAAATCACCCCCAAAACTGACCCTAAATCCGCCCCAAAATCACCTCAAAATCACCCCCAAAATCACCCCAAAATCACCCCAAAACTGACCCTAAATCAGCCCAAAATCGACCAAAAATCACCTCAAAATCACCTCAAAATTGACCAAAATCCGCCCCAAAATCCACCCCAAAAATCACCTCAAAAACTGACCCTAAATCCGCTCAAAATTATATCAAAATCACCCCAAAAATGGCCTCAAAATCACCTCAAAATTGACCCAAAATCCACCCCAAAATTACCCCAAAAATGGCCCAAAATCACCTCAAAATCACCTCAAAACTGACCCTAAATCTGCCCCAAAATCCACCCCAAAATTACCCCAAAAATCACCTCAAAATCACCTCAAAACTGACCCTAAATCCGCTCAAAATTATATCAAAATCACCCCAAAAATGCCTCAAAATCACCTCAAAATTGACCCCAAAATCCGCCCCAAAATCCACCCCAAAATTACCCCAAAAATGGCCCAAAATCACCTCAAAATCACCTCAAAATTGACCCTAAATCTGCCCCAAAATAACCCCAAAATCACCCCAAAAATGGCCCCAAAATCAGCCCAAAAATCACCCCAAAATTGACCCCAAAATCACCTCAAAATTACACCAAAACTGACCCTAAATCCGCCCCAAAATCACCTCAAAATCACCCCAAAAACACCTCAAAATCACCTCAAAATTGACCCAAATCCCGCCCCAAAATCACCCCAAAATCACCTCAAAATCAACTCAAAACTGACCCTAAATCTGCCCCAAAATCCACCCCAAAATTGCCCAAAATCGCCCAAAATTCCCCAAATTTCTCTCACTTTTGATCTTCTCCTGCTTGGCCTCCCACTCCTGCCTGAGCTCCTCCCGCAGCCGATTCTCCTCCTCCTGGGGCAGAGCCAAAACAGCCAAAAATAACCCAAAAATATCCAAAATAACCAAAAATAACCCAAATAACCCAAAAATAACCCAAAATGAGCCCAAAAAATAACCCAAAATAACCCAAAATATCCCAAAATATCCCCAAAAATAACCCAAAATAACCCAAAATAACCCAAAATATCCCCAAAAATAACCCAAAATATCCCCAAAAATAACCCAAAAATATCCCAAAATATTCCCAAAAATATCACCAAAAATATCCAAATCACCCAAAAAAACCCCAAAATATCCCCCAAAAAAACCCCCAAAATATCCCCAAAAATAACCCAAAAAATAACCCAAAAAAACCCCCAAAATAACCCAAAAATAACCCCAAAAACAACCCCAACTAGCCCAAAATAACCCAAAAATAACCCAAAATGACCCCAAAAGAATCCAAAATAACCCAATCCACCTAAACCCCCTCAAAATCCCCCAAAATCCCCTCCCAAATCCCCCAAATCCCCTCAAAGACCCCTGAAATCCCCCCAGGATTCCCCCCCAAATTCCCCCAAAACTCCACAAAATCCCCCCAGGACCCCCCGAAATCCACTCAGGACCCCTCAAACCCCCCCAGGACCCCCCAAATTCTCCCCCAAAATGCCCCAAATTCCTCCCTAAACCCCCCCCAAAAATCCCACCAGGACCCCCCAAAACTCCCCCAGGACCCCCAAATACCCCCCAGGACCCCCCAAAATCCCCCCAAACCCACCCAAAATCTTCCCAAAACCCCCCCAAAATGCCCCCAAACCCACCTAAATCTCCCTAAAACCCCCCCAAAAATCCTCAGACCCTCCCAAATCCCCCCCAAAACCCCCCCAGGGCCCCCAAATCTCCCTCAGGACCCCCCAAAATCCCCCCAAATCCACCCAAAATCTTCCCAGGACCCCCCCCAAAATTCTCCAAATTCCCCCCCAAACCCACCCAAAATCTTCCCAAACTCCCCCAAAAATCCCCCTAAAATCCACTCAGGACCCCCCAAAATCCCCCCAAACCCCACCCAAATTCTGCCTAAAACCCCCCCAAAAATCCCCCTAAAATCCACTCCAGGACCCCCCCAAAACCCCCCAGGACCCCCCTAAATCCCCCCAAACCCCCTCAAAATCCCCCCCAAAATCCACTCAGAACCCCCCAAAATCCCCTCCAGGACCCCCCAAACCCCCCCCAAAATGCCCCAAATTCCCCCCAAACCCACCTAAATCTCCCTAAACCCCCCCAAAATCCCCCCAAACCCACCCAAAATCTTCCCAAAACCCCCCCAAAAATGCCCCAGAATCCCCCCAGAACCCCAAACCCCCTCAAAATGCCCCCAAAATGCCCCCAAAACCCCTGAGGACCCCCCCAAAACGCCACAAAATCCCCCCCAGGACCCCCCAAAATTCTCCAAATCCCCCCAAAACCTCCCGAAACCCCCCCAAAATGCCCCCAAAATCCCCCAAATTCTCCCTAAAACCCCCCCTAAAATCCCCCTAAAATCCACTCAGGACCCCCCAAAATCACCCAAAATCTTCCCAGGACCCCCCAAAATCCCCCAGGACCCCCAAATCCCACCCAGGACCCCCCAAATGCCCCCAAAAATCCCCCCAAAAATCCACTCAGGACCCCCCAAATCCCCCCTAAATCCCCCCCAGGACCCCAAAATCCACTCAGGACCCCCCCAAATTCCCCCAAACCCACCCAAAATCTTCCCAAACTCCCCTAAAATCCCCCTAAAATCCACTCAGGACCCCCCAAAATCCCCCCTGGACGCCCCAAACCCCCCCAGGACCCCCAAAATCCTCCCAAACCCCCTCAAAATCCCCCCAAAATCACCCCCCAAAACCCAAAAGCCCCCAAAATCCTCCCCAGATCCACTCAGGACCCCCCAAAATGCCCCAAATTGCCCCCAAACCCACCCAAAATCCCCCCAAAATCCCCCCAAAATCCACTCAGGACCCCCCAAACTCCCCTCAAATCTCCCCATAATCCACTCAGAACCCCTCAAACCCCCCCAGGACCCCCCAAATTCTCCCCCAAAATGCCCCAAATTCCTCCCTAAACCCCCCCCAAAAATCCCACCAGGACCCCCAAAATCCCCCCAAACCCACCCAAATTCTCCCAAATTCCCCCCCAAAAATCCCCCTAAAATCCACTCAGGACCCCCCAAAATGCCCCCAAACCCACCTAAATCTCCCTAAAATCCCCCAAAATCCCCCCAAAATCGACTCAAGACCCCCCAAATCTCCCTCAGGACCCCCCAAAACCCCCCCAGGACTCCCAAAATCCCCTCAGGACCCCCCAAAATCCCCCCCAAACCCACCCAAATTCTCCCTAAAAGCCCCCCAAAAATCCCCCTAAAATCCACTCAGGACCCCCCAAAACCCCCCCAGGACCCCCCCAAAATCCACCCCCAAAATCCCCCCAAACCCCCCTCAAAATCCCCCCAAAATCCACTCAGGACCCCCCCAAACCCCCCCAAAATGCCCCAAATTCCCCCCAGGACCCCCCCAAATTCCCCCAAACCCACCTAAATCTCCCCCAAAACCCCCCCAGGACCCCCCAAAATCCCCCAAATCCACCCAAAATCATACCAAAACCCCCCCAAAAATCCCCAGAATCCCCCCAGAACCTCCAAACCCCCTCAAAATGCCCCCAAAATGCCCCCCAAAACCCCTGAGGACCCCCCCAAAACGCCACAAAATCCCCCCCAGGACCCCCCAAAATTCTCCAAATCCCCCCAAAACCTCCCGAAACCCCCCCAAAATGCCCCCAAAATCCCCCAAATTCTCCCTAAAACCCCCCCTAAAATCCCCCTAAAATCCACTCAGGACCCCCAAAATCACCCAAAATCTTCCCAGGACCCCCCAAAATCCCCCAGGACCCCCAAATCCCACCCAGGACCCCCCAAATGCCCCCAAAAATCCCCCCAAAAATCCACTCAGGACCCCCCAAATCCCCCCTAAATCCCCCCCAGGACCCCAAAATCCACTCAGGACCCCCCAAATTCCCCCAAACCCACCCAAAATCTTCCCAAACTCCCCCTAAAATTCCCCTAAAATCCACTCAGGACCCCCCCAATCCCCCCTGGACGCCCCAAACCCCCCCAGGACCCCCAAAATCCTCCCAAACCCCCTCAAAATCCCCCAAAAATCACCCCCCAAAAGCCCCCAAAATCCTCCCCAGATCCACTCAGGACCCCCCAAAATGCCCCAAATTGCCCCCAAACCCACCCAAAATCCCCCCAAAATCCCCCCAAAATCCACTCAGGACCCCCCAAACTCCCCTCAAATCTCCCCATAATCCACTCAGAACCCCTCAAACCCCCCCAGGACCCCCCAAATTCTCCCCCAAAATGCCCCAAATTCCCCCCAGGACCCCCCAAATTCCCCCCAAACCCACACAAATCTCCCTAAAACCCCCCCAAAAATCCCCCAGGACCCCCCAAACCCCCTCAAAATGCCCCAAATTCCCCCCCAAAATCCCCTCAGGATCCACCCAAAATCTTCCCAAAACCCCCCCAAAATCCCCCAGGCGCCCCCAAAATCCACTCAGGACCCCCCAAACGCCCCCAGGACCCCCCAAATGCCCCCAAAATTCCCCCAAAATCCACTCAGGACCCCCAAATCCCCCCCAGGACCCCCCAAAATGCCCCAAATTCCCCCCAAAAATCCCCCCAAAACCCCCCCAAACCCACCCAAATTCTCCCAAAAACCCCCCCAAAAATCCCCCTAAAATCCACTCAGGACCCCCCAAAATCTCCCAAAATCCCCTCAGGACCCCCCAAAATCCCCCAGGACCCCCCAAAATCCCCTCAGGCCCCCCCAAACCCCGTCCCCACCTCTCTGTCCCTGTCGGGCAGGAAGCTCGTGTCCACGTCGGGGTTTTTGCCCAATTTTCGCTTTTTTGGGGCCTCCTCGGGGGCTGGGGGGGGAACAGGGAGGGGTCAGAAATGGGGGATCCCCCCCAGGAACCCCAAATTTCATCCTGAGAAGCCCAAAATTCGCCCCAGGAACCCCAAAAATCCCATCTGGGACCCCAAAATTCATCCAAAAATAGCCTGAAAATAACCTAAAAATAACCCAAAATAGCCTGAAATAACCCACAAAATAATCTAAAAATACCCTGAAAATATTCCCAAAATAACCCAAAATAACCCCCAAAATAGCCAGAAATAACCCACAAAATAATCCAAAAATAGCCTGAAAATAATCCCAAAATAACCTAAAAATAACTAAAAATAACCCCCAAAATAGCCAGAAATAACCCCAAAAATAATCCAAAAATAGCCTGAAAGCAATCCCAAAATAACCTAAAAATAACCCCAAAAATAACCCCAAAAATAATCCAAAAATAGCCTGAAAATAATCCCAAAATAACCTAAAAATAACCCAAAATAACCCCAAAAATAACCCCCAAATACCCCCAAATAGCCCATCCTGGGAACCCCAAAATTCCCCTAAAAACCCCAAATTCCACCCAGGGAACCCCAAAACCCCTCCCTAAATTCCACCCTTGGACCCCCCAAATCCCATCTGGGACCCCCAAAATCCTCCCCAGGAACCCCAAAATCCCCCCCAGGGGACCCCAAATTTCACCCTGGGAACCCCAAATTTCACCCTGGGAACCCCAAAAACCCCAAAATTTCCCCCCCAGGACCCCAAAATCCCTCCCCAGGGACCCCAAAATCCCATCTGAGACCCCCAAAATTCCCTCAAAAATCCCAAATCCCCCCTCCAGGATCCCCCAAAATCCTCCCCAGGGACCCCAAAATCCCCCCCAAACCCGCCAGGACCCCCCAAAATCCCACCCAGGGAACCCCAAGTCCCATCTGAGACCCCCAAAATTCCCTCAAAAATCCCAAATCCCCCCCCCAGGACCCCCCAAAATCCTCCCCAGGGACCCCCAAGATTCCCTCAAAAATCTCAAATCCTCCCCAGGGACCCCCAAAGTCCCATCTGGGACCCCCAAATCCCCCCCAGGAACCCAAAACTTCACCTTGGACCCCCCAAAAATCCTCCCCAGGGACCCCAAATTCCACCCAGGGAACCCCAAAACCCCATCTGGGACCCCCAAAATCCCCTCAAAAATCCCAAAATCTCCCCCAGGACCCCCCAAATTCCACCCAGGGAACCCCAAATCCCCCTCAAAACTCCCCCAGGGACCCCCAAAATCCCCTCAAAAATCCCAAATCCCCCCCCAGGACCCCCCAAAATCCCACCCAGGGACTCCCAAAAATCCCATCTGGGACCCCCCAAAAACCCCAAAATTCCCCCTGGGACCCCCCAAATTTCCCCCAGGGACCCCCCCAAACCCCCCAAATTTTCCCTCTGGGACCCCCCCGTGTTTCTCAGCCCCCCCGACCTTCATCGCCCTCGTCCTCCTCCTCCTCCTCCTCGCCGAGGCTGAAGCTCAGGGAGCTGATTTTCCTCTGCGCCTCCTGCTTGCGCTGCCGCTCGCGCTGGCGCTCCAGCTTCCTGCAGATAAACTGGGATGGACTGGGAGGGACTGGGAGGGACTGGGATCAAACTGGGATGGACTGGGAGGGACTGGGAGGGACTGGGAGGGACTGGGGGGGACTGGGAGGGACTGGGAACGGACTGGGAGGGACTGGGATGGACTGGGAACAAACTGGGAACAAACTGGGATGGAGTGGGAGGGACTGGGAGGGACTGGGAGGGACTGGGATCAAACTGGGATCGGTCTGGGGGGGACTGGGAGGGGATTGGGGGGGACTGGGATGGACTGGGAGCACTGGGGGGGACTGGGGGGGAGTGGGAATGGACTGGGGGGACTGGGAGCACTGGGAATGGGACTGGGAGGGGATTGGGAGGGACTGGGATCAAACTGGAACAAACTGGGATGAGTGGGAGGGACTGGGAGTGGATTGGGAACAAACTGGGAACAAACTAGGAGGGACTGGGAATGGGACTGGGGGGGACTGGGAGGGACTGGGAGGGAGTGGGAATGGGACTGGGATGGACTGGGATTGGTCTGGGGGGGACTGGGAAAGGGACTGGGATCAAACTGGGAGGGACTGGGAATGGGACTGGGATGGACTGGGAGCACTGGGGGGGACTGGGGGGGGACTGGGGGGGGACTGGGATGGACTGGGAGAGGAACTGGGAGGGATTGCAAGGGGATTGGGGGGACTGGGAGAGACTGGGATCAAACTGGGATGGACTGGGGGGGACGGGGAGGGACTGGGAGCACTGGGAGGGGATTGGGAGCAAACTGGGGATGGACTGGGAGGGACTGGGAATGGGACTGGGGGGACTGGCAGGGACTGGGGGGACTGGGGGGACTGGGAGGGACTGGGATGGAGTGGGGGGGACTAGGAACAAACTGGGATGGAATTGGGATAAGACTGGGAGGGACTGGGAGGGACTGGGAATGGGACTGGGAGGGAGTGGGAGGGACTGGGAGGGACTGGGAGAGACTGGGAGGGATTGCAAGGGGATTGGGGGGACTGGGAGAGACTGGGATCAAACTGGGATGGACTGGGGGGGACGGGGAGGGACTGGGAGGGACTGGGAATGGGACTGGGAGCACTGGGATGGACTGGGAGGGACTGGGATGGACTGGGAATGGGACTGGGAATGGGACTGGGAATGGGACTGGGAGGGACTGGGAACAAACTGGGAACAAACTGGGAGGGACTGGGAGCACTGGGAGAGGGACTGGGATGGACTGGGAATGGGCTGGGGGGACTGGGGGGGACTGGGAGGGACTGGGAATGGACTGGGAGGGACTGGGAATGGACTGGGACGGACTGGGAGGGACTGGGGAGGGACTGGGGAGGGACTGGGGAGGGACTGGGAGGGACTGGGAGGGAGTGGAAGGGGATTGGGGGGGACTGGGAGAGACTGGGATCAAACTGGGGGGAGTGGGGGGGACTGGGATCAAACTGGGATGGACTGGGAGAGACTGGGAGGGACTGGAATGAACTGGGGGCACTGGGAACAAACTGGGAGGGAATTGGGAGGGACTGGGGTGGACTGGGGGGGACTGGAATGGGACTGGAAGGGACTGGAACACTGGGAATGGGCTGGGAACAAACTGGAACAAACTGGGATGGAGTGGGAGGGACTGGGAATGGGACTGGGAATGGGCTGGGAGCAATTGGGAGGGACTGGGAGCAACTGGGAACAAACTGGGAGCAACTGGGAACAAACTGGGAGGGACTGGGAACAAACTGGGAGCAACTGGGAGGGACTGGGAATGAACTGGGATGGACTGGGAGGGACTGGGAATGTGACTGGGAATGGGACTGGGATGGACTGGGGGGACTGGGAATTGGACTGGGAATGGGACTGGGGGGACTGGGATCAAACTGGGAGGGACTGGGGGGGACTGGGATCAAACTGGGAGGGAACTGGGATCAGTCCTGAAAGGTTCTGGGCTATTTTGGGTCATTTTGGGTCATTTTGGGTCATTTTGGGGATTGGATTTTTGGGGTTATTTTCAGGGGATTTTTTGGGGATTTTCAAGGGGTTCTTTTGGGCTATTTTGGGGTATTTGGGGTTATTTTGGGGTTATTTGGTTATTTGGGTTATTTTAGGTTATTTTGGGATTGCTTTCAGGCTATTTTTGGATTATTTTGGGGTTATTTTTGGGTTGTTTTAGGCTGATTTTGGGGTTGCTTTTTGGGTGATTTTGGGGTTGCTTTTTGGGTGATTTTGGGGTGTTTTTGGGGTGATTTTGGGGTTATTTCTGGCTATTTTGGGGGTTATTTTGAGGTTATTTTGGGATTGCTTTCAGGCTATTTTTGGATTATTTTGGGGGTTATTTTTGGGTTGTTTTAGGCTGATTTTGGGGTGATTTTTGGGCTGATTTTGGGTGATTTTGGGGTTGGTTTTTTGGGTGATTTTCGGCTGATTTTGGGTTGGTTTTTTGGGTGATTTTGGGGTTGGTTTTTGGGTGATTTTGGGTAGTTTTTGGCTGATTTTTGGGGTGATTTTGGGGTGTTTTTGGGGTAATTTTGGGGTTGGTTTTTGGGTGATTTTGGGCTGATTTTGGGGTTGTTTTTTTGGGTGATTTTGGGGTGATTTTGGGGTTGGTTTTTGGGTGATTTTTGGGTGATTTTTGGGTGATTTTGGGTGATTTTTGGGGTGATTTTGGGGTGTTTTTGGGGTGATTTGGGGTGTTTTTGGGGTGATTTTGGGGGTGTTTTTGGGGTGTTTTTGGGTTGGTTTTTGGGTTGGTTTTTGGGCGTTTTTGGAGTGTTTTTGGGGTGATTTTGGGTTGTTTTAGGCTGATTTTTGGGGTGTTTTTGGGTGATTTTAGGCTGGGTGTTTTTGGGGTTGGTTTTTGGGTGATTTTGGGGTGATTTTGGGGTGATTTTGGGGTTGGTTTTGGGTTGGTTTTTTGGGTGTTTTTGGGTGATTTTGGGTGATTTTGGGGTGATTTTGGGGTTGCTTTTTGGGTGATTTTGGGGTTGGTTTTTTGGGTGATTTTAGGCTGATTTTGGGTTGGTTTTTGGGGTGATTTTGGGGTGTTTTAGGCTGATTTTTGGGGTGTTTTTGGGGTGATTTTGGGGTTGCTTTTTGGGTGATTTTTGGGGTGATTTTGGGTGATTTTGGGGTTGGTTTTGGGTTGGTTTTTTGGGTGTTTTTGAGGTGTTTTTGGGGTTTCTCTCACAGCTGCAGCTCCCGGCTCTGCTCTCTCTTCGCCAGCTGCTTCTCGCGCTCCTTGACCAGCGCCTCCTGCTTGGCCTTCATGTCATTGAGTGTCACCAACCCTGGGGACAGTGGGGACATTGGGGACACCATCAGGGACAGTGCCACCAACCCTGGGGACAGCCCTGAGCCTCCTGCTTGGCCTTCATGTCATTGAGTGTCACCAACCCTGGGGACATCATTGGGGACATTGGGGACACTGGGGACAGCCCTGGGGACAGCCCTGAGCCTCCTGCTTGGCCTTCATGTCATTGAGTGTCACCAACCCTGGGGACATTGGGGACATCATTGGGGACATTGGGGACATTGGGGACAGCCCTGAGCCTCCTGCTTGGCCTTCATGTCATTGAGTGTCACCAACCCTGGGGACACCATTGGGGACATCATTGGGGACATTGGGGACATCCCTGAGCCTCCTGCTTGGCCTTCATGTCATTGAGTGTCACCAAGCCTGGGGACATCATTGGGGACATTGGGGACATCATCGGGGACAGTGCCACCAACCCTGGGGACAGCCCTGAGCCTCCCTGAGCCTCCTGCTTGGCCTTCATGTCATTGAGTGCCACCAGCCCTGGGGACATTGGGGACACCATTGGGGACATCATTGGGGACATTGTCACCAATCCCTGAGTGTCACCAACCCTGGGGACAGTGGGGACATCATTGGGGACATTGGGGACATCATCGGGGACATTGGGTACAGTGCCACCAATCCCTGAGTGTCACCAGCCCTGGGGACATCATTTGGGACATCACTGGGGACAGTGCCACCAACCTTGGGGACATCACTGGGGACATTGGGGACATCATTGGGGACATTGACACCAACCCCTGAGTGTCACCAACCCCTGGGGACATTGGGGACACCATGAGGGACAGTGCCACCACCCCTGGGGACATTGGGGACACCATTGGGGACATTGTCACCAAGCCCTGAGTGCCACCAGCCCTGGGGACACCACTGGGGACATCATTGGGGACATCATCGGGGACAGTGCCACCACCCCTGGGGACATCATTGGGGACATTGTCATCAACACCTGAGTGTCACCAACCCCTGGTGACATTGGGGACATCACTGGGGACATTGGGGACATTGGGGATATTGGGGACAGTGCCACCAACCCCTGAGTGCCACCAGCCCTGGGGACATCATTGGGGACATCACTGGGGACATTGGGGACACCATTGGGGACATCATCAGGGACAGTGCCACCAGCCCCGGGGACATCATTGGGGACATTGTCATCAACACCTGAGTGTCACCAACCCTGGTGACATTGGGGACATCACTGGGGACACTGGGGACACTGGGGACACCATTGGGGACATCATCGGGGACAGTGCCACCAGCCCTGGGGACATTGGGGACATCACTGGGGACATCACTGGGGACATCACTGGGGACATTTGGGACAGTGCCACCAACCCTGGGGACATCATTGGGGACATTGTCACCAAGCCCTGAGTGCCACCACCCCCTGGGGACAGTCCCTGAAGTGTCCCTCAAGGGGGGACGTAAAAAGGGCGAATTTTGGGGTGAATTTTGGGGAATTTGGGACGAATTTGAGTGGATTTTGGGGGGACTTTGGGAAGATTTAAGGGTGGATTTTGGGGTGAGTTTTGGGCAGATTTTGGGGTGAATTTGGGGTGAATTTTGGGGAATTTCAGGATGAATTTTGGAGTAAACTTGGGCAGATTTTGGGGTGAACTTGGGATGAATTTTGGGCAGATTTTGGGATGAATTTTGGGGTGAACTTGGGGTGACTTTGGGTGAATTTTGGGCAGATTTTGGGGTGAATTTGGATGAATTTCAGGTGACTTTTGGGGTGAGTTTGGGCAGATTTTGGGGTGAATTTGGGATGAATTTTGGGGTGACTTCAAGGTGAATTTGGGCAGATTTTGTGATGAATTTGGGGTGACTTTGGGGTGAATTTTGGGGTGAATTTGGGATGAATTTCAGGTGAATTTTGGGGCTGAATTTGGGGCAGATTTTGTGATGAATTTGGGCTGAATTTTGGGGTGAATTTGGGGGAATCCGGGGTGAATTTTTGAATGAATTTCGGGTGAATTTTGGGGTGAATTTGAGTGGAATTTTGGGTAACTTTAGGGTGAGGAGGTTTTTTTTTGGAGGTGAATCTGGGCAGATTTTGGGGTGAATTTTGGGGTGAATTTTGGGATGACTTTGAGCAGATTTTGGGATGAATTTTGGGGTGAATTTGGGCAGATTTTGGGTGAATTTTTGAATGAATTTCGGGTGAATTTTGGGGTGAATTTGAGTGGATTTTTGGGTAACTTTAGGGTGAATTTTGGGGTGAATCTGGGCAGATTTTGGGATGAATTTTGGGGTGAATCTTGGAGTAAATTTGGGCAGATTTTGGGGTGAACTTGGGGTGACTTTGGGTGAATTTGGCTGAATTTTGGGGTGGGTTTTCAGATGAATTTTGAGATGATTTTGGGGTAAATCTGGGGTGAATTTCGGGGTAACTTTGGGCAGATTTTGGGGTGAATTTGGGCTGGATTTTGCGAAGATTTTTTGATGAATTTTGGGGTGAATTTTGGAATGAATTTGGGGAGACTTTGGGCAGACTTTGGGGGTAACTTTGGGGTGACTTTGGCTGGATTTTGAGATGAATTTCAGGTGAATTTCAGGTGAATTTTGGGGCAAGTTTTGTGACGATTTTGTGATGAATTTGGGGTGACTTTGGCCGAATTTTGGGGTGAATTTGGGATGAATTTCAGGTGAATTTTGGGGTGACTTTGAGCAGATTTTGGGATGGATTTTGGGGTGACTTTGGGGGAATCCGGGGTGAATTTTTGGATGAATTTCGGGTGAATTTTGGGGTGAATTTGAGTGGAATTTTGGGTAACTTTAGGGTGAATTTTTGGGGTGAATCTGGGCAGATTTTGTGATAAAATTTGGGGTGACTTTGGGCAGATTCTGGGATGAATTCCAGGTGAATTTTGTGCAGATTTTGGGATAAAATTTGAGGTGACTTTGGGCAGATTTTGGGGTGAATTTCAGATGAATTTTGGGGTGATTTTGGGGCAAGTTTTGTGATGAATTTGGGGTGAATTTTGGGGTGACTTTGGGCAGATTTTATGATGAATTTTGGGCAGATTTTGGAGTGAATTTTGGGCAGATTTTGTGATGATTTTATGATGAATTTTGGGCAGATTTTGGGGTGAATTTTGGGGTAAATTCTGCGGTGATTTTGGCTGGATTTTGTGATGAATTTTGGGGTGAATTTGGGAAGATTCTGAGATGATATTGGGGTGACTGGGCAGATTTTGGGGCGAATTTTTGAGTGAATTTGGGCAAATTTTGGGGTGACCTTGGCAGAATTTGGCTGAATTTTGGGGCGAATTTGGGATGAATTTCAGGCTGAATTTTGGGCTGAATTTGGGTGAATTTTGGGGTGGCTTTGGATGACATTTGGGACGATTTTTGGGGTGATTTTGGGCAGATTTTGGGCTAAATTTTGGGCAGTTCTTGTGCTCAATTTTGAGCAGATTTTGGGGTGAATTTGGAGCAGATTTTGGGGTGAATTTTGGGCTGAATTTGGGTGGTTTTGGGCCCCTCCTCACCCACGGTGCTGGATTTCAGCTCGGCCTCCACGGCGTCGTAGTGAGCCGAGAATTTCTTATCAATGTTGGACTTCATGATGTTCTCCTGGGGAGGGACGGCCTCAGACACCCCAAAAACCCCAAAAACCCCCAAAATCCACCCAAAAACCCCTCTGGGACCCCCCAAAATCGTCCCAAATCCCCCAAAATTCCCCCCAGGACCCACCAAATCCTCCCTGGGCACCCCTAAATCTCCCTCAAATCCCCCCAGGATTCCCTAAATTCCTCCCCAAAACCACAAATTCCCCCCAAATTCCCCTCAAAACCCAAAACACCACCCAGAATCACCCCTGAGATCCCCAAATTTCCCCCAGTCCCTGCTGGGATCCCCAAAAATCCCCCCCAAAACCACTCCCAGAGGCCGGGAACCCCAAATTTCCCCAAAATCGCCTCCCCAAAATCCGCCCCAGACGCCTTCAAACTCTCCAAGAACCCCCCTAAAATTTCCCCAAAATTTCCCCCCCAAAATCCCCCCTAGGATCCCCAAAATGGCCCCAAATCCCCCCAGTTCTACCCAAACCCCCCAGGGCCCCCCAAATCCCCCCCAAACCGCCCAAATGTCCCCAAAATCCCCCCCCAAAAATCGCCCCCAAACCCCATCCCTCCCCCCCCTACCAACCCCTACCCCCCCCACTCCCCAAAGACCCCAAACCCCCCCTTAGCCCCGCCCTCTTAGCCCCGCCCTCTTAGCCCCGCCCTCTTAGCCCCGCCCCCTTGGCCCCGCCCCCTTGGCCCCCGCCCCCACCTCCTGGATGCGCAGCCGCAGTTGCTCCATGTGCTCGCGCTGCCGCTCCCGTTTCTTCATCAGCTGCAGCGCCCGGCCCGCCTCGCTGGCCGCGCCCTTGTACTGCGCCATTCTCGCGGTTTTCGGGGTTTTTTTGGGGGATTTTTTGGGTTTTTTTGGGGTTTTTTGGGGTTTTTGAAGCGCCGGGAGCGGCGGCGGGCGAAGAACCCGGAAGTGCGGGCGGAACCGGAAGTGCGTCACTGCCACGCGACGGGTGGTGCTGAGGGAGAGTTGGTTACGCCCCCCTGCTCGGTTGGGATTGGTTGGGAAGGGTTGGCCACGCCCACCGGCTTGTTCGGGATTGGGTGGGGAAGGGAGAGGGCGAGGCCTGGTGTGGCCACGCCCACTCACAACGGGAGGCGCGGATTGGTTGATTATCTCACTTGGCCCACTCCAACTCCTCTTCTCCAGCCCTGATTGGTCCAGCCTGTGGACCAATGACCATGACTTAGCTCCGCCCCCTCAGGACGGATTATGGGGATTGGTTGGTCCTTGTTCCGTTGGCCACGCCTCCGCAATGGCCACGCCCCTTCATTATTGGTTCCGTTTCGTTTAGCCACGTGCACTCCGCACCGCTAAACCTGATTGGTTCAGCTCTTCGCCTTTGGCCACGCCCCCTTAACACGATCCAATCTGGTTGGTTCTTTCTCTCCGATTGGCTCCGCCTCCATTCTGGCTGCGCCCCGATTGGCCTTTCTCTTGGCCCCACCCTCTCTTCCGGTCCTGCTGTGATTGGTCCAGCTGCCCTCGGCCACGCCCCCTCATCATGACCCCCTCTGATTGGTTCTTCACCACCCAATTGACCCCACCCCCAGTTTGGCTCCGCCCCTTGTTAATCCCACCCCGAATCTTTGGCCACGCCCCCTCCCCACCCTCCACCCTCATTGGTTCTTCCCAATCCTTGGCCACACATCCAATCTGGCCCCGCCCCCTCATTAAATCATCCCTCAGCCCCGCCCCTTTACACAGCTCACCCTGATTGGTCCGGCCATGAACTTCTGGCCACGCCCCACTCCATGTCAGGCCTAGCCCAACATTAGGCTCCACCCCTTATGATTGGTAAATCCCATCCCATTGGCCCCGCCTCCACTCTGACCCCGCCCCTTTCCCCAGCTCCTCCCCCTTGGCCCCACCTCCTTCTCACAGCCACCCTGATTGGTTCTTTCCCTGCCTTGGCCCCGCCCCCTCATCAATCCAGCCCCTCCTCTTAAGCTCCACCCCTTCCCCACCACTTGCTCTGATTGGTCCAGGCTTTCACCAGCGGCCCCGCCCCTTTCCTACCCCGTTCTGATTGGTTCAGTCTTTCTTTGGCTCCGCCCCTGAATGCTCCACCCCTACCTTGGCCCCGCCCTTTTTTATTGTTGCCTCATTCTCATTGGTGCAGCCCCTCCCCTCTAGGTTGGCCCCGCCCCTTCCAGATTGGCCCCGCCCCCAGGCCGCCATTTTGTGGTTTTTTAAATTGGAATTTTTGGGCTTTTTTGAGGAATTTTTTTTCAATTTTTCTGGCAATTTTGGGGGTTTTTGGGAACTTCTTGAGATTCTGAGGGAATTTTTAAGGAATTTTGCAGAAATTTTTTGGTTTTTTGGGATTTTTCTCTCCCGGTTTTTATTGAGACGACACCGACAATAAATAAAGGGGGGGAGGGGACCCCAAATTTAGGGGTGGGGGAGGGGAAAAAAGGGGGGGGGGGTTCAAGGTTTGGGGATTTTCCTGAAATTTGGGGATTTTTCTCCAATTTTTGGGGATTTTCTGATTTTTTTTTCTCCATTTTTGAGGTTTTTTCTCCATTTTTTGTGGGATTTTCCCCCAATTTTCTTTGGATTTTTCTCTGAATTTTTGGGGTATTTTTCTAATTTTTTTTTAATTTTTCCTCCAATTTTTTAGGACTTTTCTCCAATTTTTAGGGATTTTTTTTTTAATTTTGGAGGGGGACTTTTCTCCACTTTTTGGTTTTTTATTTCCAATTTTTGGGGGAGTTTTTCCTTCAATTTTGAGGATTTTTCTCCAAATTTTGGGGGATTTCTGCCTTGAATATTTGGGATTTTTACTCCAAAATTTGAGGATTTCTCCTCCAGATTTTTGGGATTTTTCTCCCCAATTTTTAGGATTTCTCTCTTGAAATTTTGCGATTTTTTCCTCCCAACTTTTACAATTTGTCTACGACATTTTTGGGATTTTTTACTCCAATTTTTTAGGATTTTTCCTGCAAATTTTTGCAATTTCTGCTGTGAATTTTTGAGATTTTTACTCCAAATTTTTAGGATTTCTCCACAAAATTTTTGGGATTTCTCCCCTGAATTTTTGTGTTTTCTGCCCCAGATTTTGGGGATTTTTTAGGATTTCTCTGCAAAACTTTTGGGAATTCTCCTGTGAATTTTTCATATTTTTTCCTCCAAATTTTGGGGGATTTTTTCTCGGAATTTTTAGGATTTCTCTGCTAAACTTTCAGGGTATTTCCCCAAAACTTTCAGGATTTCTGCTCCCAACTTTTGCAATTTTTTTCACCAAATTTTTGGGATTTTTACCCTGATTTTTTGGGATTTTCCCCGCTTACTTTTAGGATTTTTACTCCAAATTTTTGGGACTTCTGCCTTGAACATTTAGGAATTCTGAATTTTGGGGGGTTTTATTCTGAATTTTTGGGGTTTTTAGTCTGAATTTCGGGGTTTTTATTCTGAATTTTTGGGGTTTTTATTCCGAATTTTTGGGTTTTTACTCCGAAATTTTTTGGGATTTTTACTCCGAATCTTTGGGATTTTTACTCCGAATTTTATGGGATTTCTCCCACGAACTTCAGGGATTTTTACACCAAATTTTATGGGATTTCTGCCCTAAACTTTTGGGATTTTTTTCTCCAATTTTTTGGGATTTTTCCTCCGATTTTTTGGGATTTCTCCCCCAAACTTTTCAGGTTTTTTCCCCCAATTTTTAGGATTTTTTTCCCCAAATATCTGCAATTTTCCCCCCAATTTTTGGGATTTTTTAGGGGGTTTTTAGGATTTTTTTAGGATTTAGTTTGAATTTTGGGGGTTTTTTAGTCTGAATTTTTGGGGTTTTTTACTCTGAATTTTTGGGGCTTTTTACTTTGAAAATTTTTGTGATTTTTACTCCGAAATTTTTGGGGATTTTTACTCCAAATTTTGACAATTCCTCCTCCAAATTTTTGGCATTTCTGCCCTAAACTTTTGCGATTTTTCCTCCGATTTTTTGGGATTTTTCCTCCGATTTTTTGGGATTTCTCCCCCAAACTTTTCAGGTTTTTTCCCCCAATTTTTAGGATTTTTTTAGGATTTTTTTAGGATTTTCCCCCAAACTTTCCAGTTTTCTTCCCCAAATATTTGCAATTTTTTTCCCCAATTTTTAGGATTTTTATAGGATTTTTTTAGGATTTTTCCCCCCCAATTTTTAGGATTTTTTTAGGATTTTTTGGGGATTTTTTTAGGATTTTTTTAGGATTTTTCCCCCAAATATTTGCATTTTTTCACCCCAATTTTTAAGATTTTTTTAGGATTTTTAAGGATTTTTTTAGGATTTTTTTAGGATTTTTTTGGATTTTTTAAAGATTTTTTTAGGATTTTTTTATGATTTTTTTAGGATTTTTCCCCCAAACTTTCAGGTTTTTTCCCCCAATTTTTACGATTTTTTTTAGGATTTTTTTAGGATTTTCCCCCCATATTTCCAGGATTTTTCCCCCAAACTTTCAGGTTTTTTCCCCGCAATTTTTAGGATTCTTTTAGGATTTTTTCAGGATTTTTTTCCCCAAATATTTGCATTTTTCCTCCAATTTTTAGGATTTTTTTAGGATTTTTTTAGGATTTTTTTTAGGGTTTTTTTAGGATTTTTTTAGGATTTTTCCCCCCAAACTTTCAGGATTTTTCCCCCAAATATTTGCAATTTTTTTCCCAATTTTTATGATTTTTTTAGGATTTTTCCCCCAAAATTTTCAGGTTTTTTCCCCACAATTTTTAGGATTCTTTTAGGATTTTTTAGGATTTTTCCCCCAAATATTTGCATTTTTTCCCTCCAATTTTTAGGATTTTTTTAGGATTTTTCCCCCAAACTTTCAGGATTTTTTCCCCCAAACTTCGAGGATTTTTCCCCCAATACTTGGACACATTTTTAGGGTAAAATTTGGAATTTTTGGGGTTCCCTCACTCCCCCAAGGGCACGGGCAGGGGGGGTCCCCGGGGGTCTCCAATCCATCCATGGGGCGCAGCCCCAGCAGGACCCCCCCCCCCAGCAGGAGCCCCCCCGGGATCAGCCCCAGCCAGGCCCCGCCCCAAAGAACCCAAAGGGCCCCAAAGGTGGGGCTTGGACCCGGAATTTTGGGGCTTTTTATTGCAAATTTTTGGGATTTTTATTCCGAATTTTGGGGTTTTTAGTCTGAATTTTTGGGGGTTTTTAGTCTGAATTTTTGGGGGTTTTTAGTCCGAATTTTTGGGGTTTTTTATTCTGAATTTTTGGGGGTTTTACTCTGAATTTTTGGGGATTTTTAGTCCGAATTTTTTGGGGGTTTTACTCTGAATTTTTGGGGATTTTTACTCCAAATTTTATGGGATTTCTGCCCTAAACTTTTGGGATTTTTCTCTGATTTTTTGGGATTTCTCCCCCAAACTTTTCAGGTTTTTTCCCCCAATTTTTAGGATTTTTTCCCCCCAAATATTTGCAATTTCCCCCCCCCCCCAATTTTTAGGATTTTTTTAGGATTTTTTTAGGATTTTTTTAGGATTTTTTTAGGATATTTTCAGGATTTTTTTCCCCAAATATTTACATTTTTCCCTCCAATTTTTTAGGATTTTTTGGGGATTTTTTGGGGATTTTTTGGGGATTTTTTTAGGATCTCTCCCCCTAACATTTGGACACATTTTTAGGGTAAAATTTGGAATTTTTGGGGTTCCCTCACTCCCCCAAGGGCACGGGCAGGGGGGGTCCCCGGGGGTCTCCAATCCATCCATGGGGTGCAGCCCCAGCAGGACCCCCCCCCCCCAGCAGGAGCCCCCCGAGATCAGCCCCCAGCCAGGCCCCGCCCCAAAGAACCCAAAGGGCCCCAAAGGTGGGGCTTGGACCCGGAATTTTG
Organism: Agelaius tricolor; assembly: GCF_023055355.1. Lineage (NCBI taxonomy): Eukaryota > Metazoa > Chordata > Aves > Passeriformes > Icteridae > Agelaius > Agelaius tricolor. The sequence goes on along the minus strand of NW_027269369.1, from coordinate 132,589 downwards.
GGGGTTTTTATTGCAAATTTTTGGGATTTTTATTCCGAATTTTGGGGTTTTTATTCCAAATTTTTGGGGATTTTTATTCCGAATTTTGGGGTTTTTAGTCTGAATTTTTGGGGGTTTTTAGTCTGAATTTTGGGGGATTTTTAGTCTGAATTTTTGGGGGTTTTAGTCTGAATTTTGGGGGTTTTTAGTCTGAATTTTGGGGGATTTTTAGTCTGAATTTTTGGGGGTTTTAGTCTGAATTTTTGGGGTTTTTAGTCTGAATTTTGGGGGTTTTTAGTCTGAATTTTTGGGGTTTTTTATTCCGAATTTTTGGGGTTTTTAGTCTGAATTTTTGGGGGTTTTTAGTCTGAATTTTTGGGGATTTTTAGTCCGAATTTTTTGGGGGTTTTACTCTGAATTTTTGGGGATTTTTACTCCAAATTTTATGGATTTCTGCCCTAAACTTTTGGGATTTTTCTCTGATTTTTTGGGATTTCTCCCCCAAACTTTTCAGGTTTTTTCCCCCAATTTTTAGGATTTTTTTCCCCCAAATATTTGCAATTTCCCCCCCCCCCCCCCCCCAATTTTTAGGATTTTTTTAGGATTTTTTTAGGATTTTTTTAGGATATTTTCAGGATTTTTTTCCCCAAATATTTACATTTTTCCCTCCAATTTTTTAGGATTTTTTGGGATTTTTTGGGGATTTTTTTAGGATTTCTCCCCCTAACATTTGGACACATTTTTAGGGTAAAATTTGGAATTTTTGTGTTTCCTGTCACTCTCCCAAGGGCACGGGCAGGGGGGGTCCCCCGGGGGTCTCCAATCCATCCATGGGGGCGCAGCCCCAGCAGGACCCCCCCCCCCTGGCAGGAGCCCCCCCGGGATCAGCCCCAGCCAGGCCCCGCCCCAAAGAACCCAAAGGGCCCCAAAGGTGGGGCTTGGACCCGGAATTTTGGGGCTTTTTATTGCAAATTTTTGGGATTTTTATTCCGAATTTTGGGGTTTTTATTCCAAATTTTTGGGGGTTTTTAGTCTGAATTTTTGGGGGTTTTAGTCTGAATTTTGGGGGTTTTATTCCGAATTTTTGGGGATTTTTATTCTGAATATTTCGGGTTTTTATTCCGAAGTTTTGGGGATTTTTATTCTGAATATTTCGGGTTTTTATTCCGAATTTTTGGGGGCTTTTTACTCTGAATTTTTGGGGATTTTTACTCCAAATTTTATGGGATTTCTCCCACGAACTTCAGGGATTTTTACACCAAATTTTATGGGATTTCTGCCCTAAACTTTTGGGATTTTTTTCTCCAATTTTTTGGGATTTTTCCTCCGATTTTTTGGGATTTCTCCCCCAAACTTTTCAGGTTTTTTCCCCCAATTTTTAGGATTTTTTTCCCCAAATATCTGCAATTTTCCCCCCAATTTTTGGGATTTTTAGGGGGTTTTTAGGGGGTTTTTAGGATTTTTTTAGGATTTAGTTTGAATTTTGGGGGTTTTTTAGTCTGAATTTTTGGGGTTTTTAGTCTGAATTTTTGGGGATTTTTACTCTGAATTTTTGGGGCTTTTTACTTTGAAAATTTTTGGGATTTTTACTCCGAAATTTTTGGGGATTTTTACTCCAAATTTTGACAATTCCTCCTCCAAATTTTTGGGATTTCTGCCCTAAACTTTTGGGATTTTTTCCTCCGATTTTTTGGGATTTTTCCTCCGATTTTTTGGGATTTCTCCCCTAAACTTTTCAGGTTTTTTCCCCTAATTTTTAGGATTTTTTTCCCCAAATATCTGCAATTTTTCCCCCAATTTTTACGATCTTTTTAGGATTTTTTTAGGATTTTTCCCCCAAACTTTCAGGATTTTTCCCCCCAATTTTAGGATTTTTTGATTCTTTTAGGATTTTTTTTAGGATTTTTTTAGGATTTTTCCCCCAAATATTTGCAATTTTTCCCCAATTTTTTGGATTTTTTTAGGATTTTTTTTTTATGGTTTTTTTAGGATTTTTTTAGGATTTTTCCCCCAAACTTTCAGGATTTTTCCCCCCAATTTTAGGATTTTTTGATTCTTTTAGGATTTTTTTAGGATTTTTTTAGGATTTTTTCCCCAAATATTTGCATTTTTTCCCTCTAATTTTTAGGATTTTTTTAGGATTTTTTTAGGATTTTTTGGGGATTTTTTTAGGATTTTTCCCCCAAATATTTGCATTTTTCCCCCCAATTTTTTAGGATTTTTTGGGGATTTTTTGGGGATTTTTTGAGGATTTTTGCCCCAAACTTTCAGGTTTTTGCCCCAATTTTTAGGATTTTTGTAGGATTTTTGTAGGATTTTTTCCCCAAATTTTTAGGATTTTTTGGGGATTTTTTTAGGATTTTTTTAGGATTTCTCCCCCAATACTTGGACACATTTTTGGGCTGAAATCAGGGATTTTTGGGGTTCCCTCACTCCCCCAAGGGCACGGGCAGGGGGGGTCCCCGGGGGTCATCGAATCGATCCATGGGGCGCAGCCCCAGCAGGACCCCCCCCCCCAGCAGGAGCCCCCCCAGCAGGAGCCCCCCCGAGATCAGCCCCATCCAGGCCCCCGCCCCAAAGAACCCAGCGCAGTCCGAGGCCCCCCCGAAAACCCCCCCGGAGACGTTGAAGGCCTGGACCTGCAGGGGGAGAGAGAAAAAAGGAAATGAATGGACCCAAAAATGGGGAAAATCAACCCAAAATTGGGGGGAGAAGGGTAGGACAAGCCCAAGAGATGGGGTGGGGAGAGGGGGGGGAAACCCAGCGGTTTTGGGGGCACCCCAGCGGTTTTGGGGTGATTTTTGCCCATTTTTGGGGTCATTTTTGCCCATTTTTGGGGTCATTTTTGGGGTAATTTTTCTCATTTTGGGGTCATTTTTGCCCATTTTTGGGGTCATTTTTGGGGTCATTTTTTTGGTCACTTTTTCTCATTTTTGGGGTCATTTTTTCCTCATTTTGGGGTCATTTTTGGGGTCTTTCTTTTTTCATTTTTGGGGTCCCTTTTTCCCATTTTTGGGGTTTTATGGGGTGTTCTTGGGGTGTTCTTGGGGTGTTTTTGAGGGTTTTTTTGGGGTTTTTTTGATGTTTTTGTTATGGATTTTTTGGGGTTTTTTTTGGGGATTTTTAATGCTTTTGTTATGGATTTTTATGGGGGGTTTTTGGGGTGTTTTCGGTGTGTTCTTGGTGTATTTTTGAGGATTTTTGGGGGTGTTTTTGAGGGTTTTTTGGTGTATTTTTGAGGTTGTTTTTGGGGTTTTTTTGGTGTGTTTTTGAGGTTGTTTTTGAGGGTTTTTTTGGGGTTTTTTTGGTGTGCTCTTGGTGCATTTTTGAGGTTGTTTTGGGGGTATTTTTGAGGTTGTTTTTGGTGTGTTTTTGGTGTGTTTTTGGGGTTTTTTTTGGTGTATTTTTGAGGTTGTTTTTGGTGTGTTTTTGGGGCGTTTTGGGTGTGTTTTTGGTGTATTTTTGAGGTTGTTTTTGATATTTTTTGGTGTATTTTTGATGTGTTTTTGGTGTATTTTTGGGTGTATTTTTGAGGGTTTTTTGGTGTGTTTTTGAGGTTGTTTTTGGTGTATTTTTGGGGTCTTTTTAGTGTGTTTTTGCTGTGGTTTTGAGGTGTTTTTGAGGTTTTTTTGGTGTGTTTTTGAGGTTGTTTTTGGTGTGTTCTTGGTGTATTTTTGAGGTTGTTTTTGGTGTATTTTTGAGGTTGTTTTTGGGGTGTTTTTGAGGATTTTTGGGGGTGTTTTTGATGTGTTTTTAGTGTATTTTTGAGGTTGTTTTTGGTGTGTTTTTGGGGTTTTTTTGGTGTATTTTTGAGGTTGTTTTTGGTGTATTTTTGGGTGTATTTTTGAGGGTTTTTTGAGGGTTTTTTGGTGTGTTTTTGAGGTTGTTTTTGGTGTATTTTTGAGGTTGTTTTTGAGGTTGTTTTTGGCGTGTTTTTGGGGTATTTTTGAGGCTGTTTTGGTGTGTTTTTGGTGTATTTTTGAGGTTGTTTTTGATGTGTTTTTGGTGTATTTTTGGTGTGCTCTTGGTGTATTTTTGAGGTTGTTTTTGGTGTATTTTTGATGGTTTTTTGGTGTATTTTTGAGGTTGTTTTTGGTGTATTTTTGGGTGTATTTTTGATGTGTTTTTGGTGTATTTTTGGTGTGCTCTTAGTGTATTTTTGAGGTTGTTTTTGATGTGTTTTAGTGTATTTTTGAGGTTGTTTTTGGTGCATTTTTGGTGTATTTTTGAGGTTGTTTTTGGGGTGTTTTTGAGGATTTTTTGGGGTGTTTTTGGAGTGTTTTTGGTGTATTTTTGGGGGTGGTTTTGTGTGTTTTTTCCCCGTTCCCCTGCCTCAGTTTACCTGCAGGTCCCGGATGCGGATGCCCCAGCTCTGGCCGTGCTCCGGGGGGGGCAGGGGCAGCAGGAGGGGCCCGGGGGCGCCCAAATCCCCACAGCGCCAGCCCAGGGGGGAGGGGGCGGCCGCGCCCCGGGCCCGGAACCGCACGGGGGGGGCCCCCCCCCAGGGTCACCCCCAGCTCCTCCAGCCAGGCCCAGGGGCGCCCCGAGACCGGGAACCAGGCCCGGCGGAACACGAACCTGGGCAGGGGGGAAAAACAGGGAAAAATTCAAAATAAATTCAAAATAAATTCAAAAAATGAAATCCCCAGCCCCAAAAACCCCAAAAGGAGAGGTCTGGCCCCAAAAATCCCCAAAAGAAACCCCAAAAATTCATTAAAATATCCCCAAAATAGCCCAGCCAGGCCCAGGGGCGCCCCCAGACCGGGAACCAGGCCCGGCAGAACAGGAACCTGGGCAGGGGGAAAAACAGGGAAAAATTCAAATTAAATTCAAAATAAATTCAAAAAATGAAATCCCCAGCCCCAAAAACCCCAAAAGGAGAGGTCTGGCCCCAAAAATCCCCAAAAGAAACCCCAAAAATTCATTAAAATATCCTCAAAATAGCCCAGGCAGGCCCAGACCGGGAACCAGGCCCGGAGCAACAGGAACCTGGGCAGGGGGGAAAACAGGGAAAAATTCAAAATAAATTCAAAAATCCCAAATTAAACCCAAAAATCACCACAAAAATCCCCAAAATCGCCTCAAAAAATGAGATCCTGAGCTCCAAAAACCCAAAAATTCATTAAAATGTCCCCAAAACAGCCCAGCCAGGCCCAGGGGCGCCCCGAGACCGGGAACCAGGCCCGGCGGAACAGGAACCTGGGGAAGGGGAGAAACAGGGAAAAATTCAAAATAAATTCAAAATAAATTCAAAAAAGGAGAGGTCTGGCCCAAAAATCCCAAAAATCGCCCCAAAAATGAGATCCCAAGCCCCAAAAACCCCAAAATGAGAGGCGGAACAATAAATCCCAAAAGAAACCCCAAAAATCCCCAAATAAACCCAAAAATCCCCAAATAAACCCAAAAACTCCCAAAATAAACCCAAAAATCCCAAAAATCTCCCCAAAAAATGAGATCCCAGACCCCAAAAACCCCAAAATGAGAGGCGGAACAATAAATCCCAAAAGAAACCCTAAAAATCCCCAAATAAACCCAAAAATCCCAAAATTAACACTAAAATCCCCAATAAACCCAAAAATCCAAAATAAAACTAAAAATCCCCAAATAAACCCAAAAACTCCCAAAATAAACCCAAAAATCCCAAAAATCGCCTCAAAAAATGAGATCCCAGAGCCCAAAAACCCTCAAAATGAGAGGTCTGCCCTCAAAGTCCCCAAATAAACTCAAAATAAACCCAAAATGAGAGGTGCAACAATAAATCCCAAAAGAAACCCAAAAATCCCCAAATAAACCCCAAAATCCAAAAATAAACCTCAAAAATTCAAAATAACCCCAAAATCCCCCAAATAAACCCAAAAATAAGAGGTGTAACAATAAATCCTAAAATAAGCCCAAAAATCCCAAAATGAACGCAAAAATCCCAAAATAAACCCAAAAAAACCCCCAAATAAGCCCCAAAATCCAAAAATAAATCAAAAAATCCCCAAATAAACCCAAAAATCCCAAAATAAACCCCAAAAATCCCCCAATTCATTCAAATGTCCCCAAAATAGCCCAGCCAGGCCCAGACCGGGAACCAGGCTCGGCGGAACAGGAACCTGGGCAGGGGGGAAATACAGGGAAAAAATTCAAAAATCCCAAAATAAACCCAAAAATCACCACAAAAATCCCAAAAATCGCCTCAAAAAATGAGATCCTGAGCCCCCAAAACCCCAAATTTCATTAAAATGTCCCCAAAATAGCCCAGGCAGGCCCAGACCGGGAACCAGGCCCGGCGGAACAGGAACCTGGGCAGGGGGGAAAATACCCAAAAAAATTCAAAATAAATTCAAAATAAATTCAAAAAATGAAATCCCCAGCCCCAAAAACCCCAAAAGGAGAAGTCTGGCCCAAAAATCCCCAAAAGAAACCCCAAAAATTCATTAAAATATCCCCAAAATAGCCCAGGCAGGCCCAGGGGCGCCCCCAGACCGGGAACCAGGCCCGGCAGAACAGGAACCTGGGCAGGGGGAAATACCCAAAAAAATTCAAAATAAATTCAAAATAATCCCAAAAAATGAAATCCTGAGCCCCAAAAACCCTAAAATGAGAGGTCTGGCCCAAAAATCCCCAAAATTCATTAAAATATCCCCAAAATAGCCCAGCCAGGCCCAGACCGGGAACCAGGCCCGGCGGAACAGGAACCTGGGCAGGGGGGAAATACAGGGAAAAAAATTCAAAAATCCCAAAATAAACCCAAAAATCACCACAAAAATCCCAAAAATCGCCTCAGAAAATGAGATCCTGAGCTCCAAAAACCCCAAATTTCATTAAAATATCCCCAAAATAGCCCAGCCAGGCCCAGACCGGAACCAGGCCCGGAGCAACAGGAACCTGGGCAGGGGGGAAAATACCCAAAAAAATTCAAAATAAATTCAAAATAAATTCAAAAAATGAAATCCCCAGCTCCAAAAACCCCAAAAGGAGAGGTCTGGCCCCTAAAATCCCCAAAATAAACCCAAAAATCCGAAATAAACCCCAAAAATCCCAAAATAAACAAAAAAAAAGCCAAAATAAACCCAAAAAGCCCCAAAATAAACTCAAAACAACCCCAAAATGAGAGGCACAACAATAAATCCCAAAATAAGCCCAAAAATCCCCAAATAAACCCCAAAAAATCCCCAAATAAGCCCCAAAATCCAAAAATAAATCAAAAAATCCCCAAATAAACCCAAAAATCCCCAAAATTCATTAAAATATCCCCAAAATAGCCCAGCCAGGCCCAGGGGCGCCCCCAGACCGGGAACCAGGCCCGGCAGAACAGGAACCTGGGCAGGGGGAAATACAGGGAAAAAATTCAAAATAAATTCAAAATAAATTCAAAATAAATTCAAAAAATGAGATTGTTACAGCCAAAAACCCTAAAATGAGAGGTGCAACAATAAATCCTAAAATAAACCCTAAAAAATCCCAAAATAACCCCAAAAATTGCCCCAAAAATGAGATCCCAGACCCCCAAAACCCCCAAAGGAGAGGTCTGGCCCAAAAATTCCCAAATAAACCCAAAAAATCCCCACATAAACCCAAAAACTCCAAAAATTCAAAAAGAGCCCAAAAAAGATCAAAATAAACCCTAAAATGAGAGGTCTGGCCCAAAAATCCCAAAAGAAACCCAAAAATCCCAAAATAAACCCCAAAAATCCCCAAAATCGCCCCAAAAAATGAGATCCCAGAGCCCAAAAACCCCAAAATGAGAGGTCTGGCCCAAAAATCCCCAAATAAACTCAAAATAAACTCAAAAATGAGAGGTCTGAGGCAAAAATCCCAAAAAAACCCCTAAAATCCCCAAATAAACCCAAAAATCCAAAAACAACCCCAAAAATCCAAAATAAAACTAAAAATCCCCAAATAAACCCAAAAATTCCTAAAATAAACCCCAAAACCCCAAAATAAACCCCAAAAATCCAAACTAAACCCAAAAAAAACCCAAAATAAACTCAAAATAAACCCAAAAATGAGAGGTCTGAGCCAAAATCCCTAAATAAACCCAAAAATCCCCAAATAAACCCAAAAATTCAAAAATAAACCCAAAAATCCCAAATGAAACCCGAAATGAACTCAAAATACCCCAAAAAAAATCCCCAAATCAATGAAATAAATGAGACCCCAGCCCCAAAAAGCCCCAAAATAAACCCCAAAAAATTCAAAATAATCTCAAATAAAAACCAAAAAAAACCCAAATCCACCCCAAAAAAAACCTAAAAAACCCCAAAAATTCCCCCAAAAATCCCAAATCTGTCCCTGCCCACCCTAAAAACCCCAAAAAAGCCCAAATTCAGCCCAAAAATCCCAAATTCAGCCCAAAAAGCCCAAATCTCCTCACGTGATGTTCAGGGGCTCCCCAAACACGTCCGGGTAGCGCAGAACCAGCCTGGGGGAAACGGGGTCAGGGAACCCCAAAAATCATCAAAAAACCCCAAAAAACCCCAAAAACCCACAAAAAACACCAAAAAACCCCCAAAAAACCCCAAAACCCAAAAAAACCCAGAGAAAACCCCGAAAACCACCCCAAAACCACCGAAACCCCCCAAAAAAACCACCCCAAACCACCCCAACATCACCCCAAAACCCCAAAAAAACACGGAGAAAACCCCAAAACCACCCCAAAGAAGACCCCAAAAACCACCCCAAAACCACCCAAAAAACCCCAAAAAGCCCCAACAACCACCCCAAAATCACCCCAAAACCCCAAAATACCCCAACAAAACCCCAAAACCATCCCAAAACCAGAAAACCCCCAAAAACCCCAGGGAAAACCCCCAAAAACCCCCCAAAAAAAAACCCAAAAAAAACCCAAAACCACCCAAAAACCCCAAACAAAGCCCCAAAAACCACCCCAAACCACCCCAAAACCACCAAAACCCCAAAAAACCCCCCAAAAAAACCCAAAACCACCCCAAAACCAGCAACCCCCCCCCCTCCCAAAAAAATAAAAAAAACCCTAAAAACCACCCCAAAACCACCCAAAATACCCCCAAAGAAAACCCCAAAAACCACCCCAAAATCACCCCAGATCTCCCCAAATCCCTCTGGGACCCCCCAAATTTCCCCTAAATCCCCCAAAATCCCCCCAAAACCCCTCTGGGACCCCCAAAATCCCCCCCAAAACCCCACAAATCCACCACAAGTGACCCCAAAATCTCCCCAAATCCACCCAAAACCCCTCTGGGACCCCCCAAAATTCCTCACAAATCCCCACTGGAACCCCCCAGAACCCCCCAAAATCCCTCTGGGACCCCCAAAATGCCTCCAGGACCCCCCAAAACCCCCCCTAAACCCCTCTGGGAACCCCCAAATTTCCCCCAAATCCCCCCAAAATCCCTCTGGGAACCCCTAAATCCCCCCAGATCCCTTCCAGGACCCCCCAATATCCCCCAAAACCCCCCCCCAAAACCCCACAAATCCACCACAAGTCACCTCAAAATCTCCCCAAATCCACCCAAATCCCCTCTGGGACCCCCCAAATTTCCCCTAAATCCCCCCAAATCCCCCCAAAACCCCTCTGGGACCCCCTAAATTTCCCTCAAATCCCTCCAGATCACCCCAAATTTCACCCAGGCGCCCCAAAATCCCCCCCAAAATCTCCCCAAATCCCCACTGGGACCCCCCAAATTTTCCCTCAGGACCCCCCAAAACCCCTCTGGAACCCCCAAAATGCCTCCAGGACCCCTCAAATCCCCCCTAAAACCCCTCTGGGACCCCCAAAATCCCCCCCAAAACCCCACAAATCCACCACAAGTGACCCCAAAATCCCCCCAAATTCCCCCAAAACCCCTCTGGGACCCCCAAAATCCCCCCCAAAACCCCACAAATCCACCACAAGTGACCCCAAAATCTCCCCAAATCCACCCCAAACCCCTCTGGGACCCCCCAAAATCCCTCTGGGACCCCCAAATGCCCCCCAGGACCCCCCAAAATCCCCCCAAATCCTCCCCAGATCCCCCCAAAACCTTTCTGGGAACCCCCAAAATCTGCCCAAATCCCCTCTGGGACCCCCCAAATTTCCCCTAAATCCCCCAAAATCCCCCCAAAACCCTTCTGGGACTTCCTCAAATCCCCCCAGATCACCCCAAATTTCACCCAGGAGCCCCAAAATCCCCCCCAAAATCTCCCCAAATCCCCACTGGGACCCCCTAAACTCCACCCAGAACCCCCCAAACCCCTCTGGGACCCCCAAATCCTCCCCAGATCACCCCAAAATCCCCCCAAATCCTCCCCAGATCCCCACTGCAACCCCCCCAAAACCTCCCTGGGAACCCCCAAATCCCTTCCAGAACCCCCCAAAACCCCTCTGGGACCCCCTCAAATCCCTCCAGATCACCCCAAATTTCACCCAGGAGCCCCAAAATCTCCCCTAAAATCTTCCCAAATCTCCCCCCGGGACCCCCCAAAACCCCTCTGGGACCCTCAAAATGCCTCCAGGACCCCCCAAATCCCCCCTAAAACCCCTCTGGGAACCCCTAAATCCCCCCAGATCCCTTCCAGGACCCCCAAAAATCTCCCCAAATCCTCCCCAGATCACCCCAAAACCCCTCTGGGACTCCCCAGATCTGCACTAGAACCCCCCCAAAACCCCCCTGGGACCCCCCAAAACCTCTCTGGGACCCCCAAAATCCCCCCCAAACCCACCACAAGTGACCCCAAAATCTCCCCAAATCTGCCCCAAACCCCTTTGGGACCCCCCAAAATCCCCCCAAAATCTGCCCAAATCTCCTCTGGGACCCCCAAAATGCCTCCAGGACCCCCCAAATTCCCCCTAAAACCCCTCTGGGACCCCCCAAATCCTCCCCAGATCCCCACTGGAACCCCCCCAAACCCCTCTGGAACTCCCTCAAATTTCCCCAGATCACCCCAAATTTCACCCAGGACCCCCAAAACCCCCCCCAAAATCTCCCCAAATTCCCCCAGAACCCCCTAAATCCCTCTGGGACCCCCAAATCCCCCCCAGGACCCCCCAAAATCCCCCCCAAAACCCGTCTGGGACCCCCCAAAATCCCCTCAAATCTGCTCCAGGATCCCCAAAATCCCTCCCAAAACCTCCCCAAATCCACCCCAAACCCCTCTGGGACCCCCCCAAAATCTGCCTAAATCCCCTCTGGGACCCCCCAAAATTCCCCCCAAAATCCCTCTGGGACCCCCCCAAAATTCCCCCCTAAATCCCCTCTGGGACCCCCCAAAACCTTTCTGGGACCCCCCCCAAATCCCCCCCAAAACCCCACAAATCCACCACAAGTGACCCCAAAATCTCCCCAAAACCCCTCTGGGACCCCCCAAAATTTTTCAGGGACCCCCCCAAAACCCCTTTGGGCCCCCCCATCTCTCACCGAGCCTCGTGGGGGCTCCACGAGGACCCCCCCAGCTCCACATTGGCCGCGGCCCCGAAGGTTTGGGGGGTCAGGTCCCCCCCAAAACCCCTCTGGGACCCCCCAAATTTCCCCTAAATCCCCCAAAATCCCCCCCAAAACCCTTCTGGGACCCCCTCAATCCCCCCAGAACGCCCCTAAAATCCCTCTGGGACCCCCAAATGCCCCCCAGGACCCCCCAAAATCCCCCCCAAAACCCCACAAATCCACCACAAATGACCCCAAAATCTCCCCAAAACCCCTCTAGGACCCCCCAAATCCCCCCAAATTCCCTCTGGGACTCCCCAAATCCCCCCAAAATCTGCCCAAATCCCCTCTGGGACCCCCCCAAATCCCACCAAAATCTGCCCAAATCCCCTCCGGGACCCCCCAAATTTCCCCACAAATCCCCACTGGAACCCCCCAGAACCCCCCAAATTCCCCCAAAACCCCTCTGGGACCCCCTCAAATCCCCCCAGATCACCCCAAATTTCACCCAGGAACCCCAAAATCCCCCCCAAAATCTCCCCAAATCCCCACTGGGACCCCCTAAACTCCACCCAGAACGCCCCAAAATCCCCCCTAAAACCCCTCTGGGAACCCCTAAATCCCCCCAAATCCCTTCCAGGACCCCCCAAAATCCCCCCAGATCCCCAATGGAACCCCCCAAAACCCCTCTGGGACCCCCCCAAAATCCCCTCAAATCCGCTCCAGGATCCCCAAAATCCCTCCCAAAACCTCCCCAAATCCACCCCAAACCCCTCTGGGACCCCCCAAAATCTGCCTAAATCCCCTCTGGGACCCCCCAGAACCCCCCGAAATCCCTCTGGGAACCCCCAAAATCCACCCCAAAACCCCACAAATCCCCCACAAGTGACCTCAAAGCCCCCCCAAATCTGCCCCAAACCCCTTTGGGACCCCCCCCCAAATCCCCCCTAAATCCCCTCTGGGACCCCCCAAAACCTTTCTGGGACCCCCAAAATCCCCCCCAAAACCCCCCAAATCTGCCACAAGTGACCTCAAAGCCCCCCCAAATCTGCCCCAAACCCCTTTGGGACCCCCCCCAAATCCCCCCCAAATCTGCCCAAATCCCCTCTGGGACCCCCCAAATCCCTCCCAAAACCCCACAAATCCACCACAAGTGACCCCAAAATCTCCCCAAATCCGCCCCAAACCCCTCTGGGACCCCCCAAAACCCCTCTGGGACCCCCCCCAAATCCTTTTAGGACCCCCCCATCTCTCACCGAGCCTCGTGGGGGCTCCACGAGGACCCCCCCAGCTCCACATTGGCCGCGGCCCCGAAGGTTTGGGGGGTCAGGTCCCCCCCAAAACCCCTCTGGGACCCCCCAAATTTCCCCCAAATCCCCAATGGAACCCCCAAATCCCTTCCAGGACCCCCCAAAATCCCCCCAGATCTCCCCAAATTCCCCTAAAACCCCTCTAGGAACCCCAAATGCCCCCCAGGACCCACCAAAATCCCCCAAAATCCTCCCCAGATCCCCCCAAAATCCCCAAAAATCCACCACAAGTGACCCCAAAATCTCCCCAAATCCACCCCAAACCCCTCTGGGACCCCCTCAAATCCCCCCAGATCACCCCAAAATCTCCCCAAATCTCCCCCCGGGACCCCCCAAAACCCCTCTGGGACCCCCAAATCCCTTCCAGGACCCCCCAAAATCTCCCCAAATCCCCACTGGGACCCCCTAAACTCCACCCAGAATCCCCCAAAATCCCTCTGGGACCCCCAAAATGATTCCAGGACCCCTCAAATCCCCCTAAAACCCCTCTGGGACCCCCAAATCCTCCCCAGATCCCCACTGGAACGCCCCCAAAACCCCCCAAATCCTCCCCAAAACCCCACAAATCCGCCACAAGTGACCCCAAAATCTCCCCAAAACCCCTCTAGGACCCCCCAAATCCCCCCAAATTCCCCCAAAACCCCTCTGGGACCCCCCAAATTCCCCCTAAAACCCCTCTGGGACCCCCAAATGTCCCCCAGGACCCACCAAAATCCCCCCAAATCCTCCCCAGATCACCCCAGATTTTGGAACCCCCCAAATCCCCCCAGAACCCCCCCCAATTTTCCCCCAGGACCCCCAAAATGCCTCCAGGAACCCCCAAAATCCTCTCCAATCCCCTCTGGGACCCCCAAAATCCTCCCCAAAACCCCACAAGTCACCCCAAAATCTCCCCAAATCCACCCAAAACCCCTCTGGGAGCCCCCCCAAAATCCCCCCAAATCCTTTTTGGGCCCCCCCCCATCTCTCACCGAGCCTCGTGGGGGCTCCACGAGGACCCCCCCCAGCTCCACGGTGGCCGCGGCCCCGAAGGTTTGGGGGGTCAGGTCCCCCCCAAAACCCCTCTGGGACCCCCAAATCCCCCCAGATCACCCCAAATTTCACCCAGGAGCCCCAAAATCCCCCCCAAAATCTCCCCAAATTCCCCAAGAACCCCCCCAAATCCCCCCCAGGACCCCCCAAATCCCCCCTAAAACCCCTCTGGGAACTCCTAAATCCCCCCAAATGCCTTCCAGGACCCCCCAAAATCTCCCCGGGACCCCCAAAACCCCACAAATCCACCACAAGTCACCCCAAAATCTCCCCAAATCCACTCCAAACCCCTCTGGGACCCCCCAAAATTCCCCTGAAAATCCCTCTGGGACCCCCCAAATCCCCCCTAAATCCCCTCTGGGACCCCCCAAAACCTTTCTGGGACCCCCAAAATTCCCCCCAAAACCCCACAAATCCACCACAAGTGACCCCAAAATCTCCCCAAATCCCCCCCAAAACCCCCCAAATCTGCCACAAGTGACCCCAAAATCTCCCCAAAACCCCTCTGGGAGCCCCCCAAAATCCCCCCAAATCCTTTTTGGGCCCCCCCCCCCATCTCTCACCGAGCCTCGTGGGGGCTCCACGAGGACCCCCCCAGCTCCACATTGGCCGCGGCCCCGAAGGTTTGGGGGGTCAGGTCCCGGGAGCGCCCCCCAAACGTCACCGAGAGGTTCCGGGCCCAGAGCAGAATTTTGGGGTCCCCCTGGAGGGGCCAGCGAAGGGGGGGGGGGCACCTCCGGCCCCTCCCCCTCCCCCCCCAGGGCCAGGAGACCCCGGCGGGGAACCCCAAAATCCAGGGGGGGGGGGCACGGGGGGGGCCTGGAATGGGGAACAAAGGGGGGGGGAAAAGGTGAGGGGGACCCCAAAAATGGGGAGGGGTCCTAAAAATGGGGGGGGTCCCAAAATCAGGGAGGGGACCCCAAAATTGGGTGGGGGGAAATCCCAAAATTGGGGGGAAATCCTAAAATTGGGGGGGGGGGGGAAAAGGGGGGGACCCCAAAATTGAGGGAGGGAGGAAAAGCCTAAAACTGGGGAGGGGGGCCCCCAAAATTGGGGGGAAATATTAAAATTGGGGAGGGGGAGAAACCCAAAATTTGGGGAAGGGGGACCCCAAAATTGGGGGAAAAAGCCTGAAATTAGGGAAGGGGATGAAACCCCAAAATTGGGGGGAAATCACAAAATTGGGGAGGGAGAAAAGGGGGGGGGACCCCAAAATTAGAGATTCCTAAAACTGGGAGGGGAAGAAACCCCAAAATTGGGGAGGGGGGGACCCTGAAATTAGGGGAGGGGAGAAACCCCAAAATTGGGGGGAATCCTAAAATTGGGGAGGGGGGAAAGGGTGGAAACCCCAAATTTTGGGAAGGGAAGCCCAAAATTGGGGTGGGGGGACCCTAAAATTGGGGGGAAATCCTAAAATTGAGGAGGGGGAAAAGGGGGGGACCCCAAAATTGGAGATTCCTAAAAGTGGGAGGGGAGAAACCCCAAAATTGGGGAGGGGGGAAAGGAGAGAAACCCCAAATTTTGGGAAGGGATGCCCTAAAATTGGGGAGGGGGAAAATGGGGGAACCCCAAAATTGAGGGAGGGAGGAAAAGCCTAAAACTGAGGAGGGGGGCCCCAAAATTGGGGGGAAATATTAAAATTGGGGAGGGGGAGAAACCCAAAATTTGGGGAAGGGGACCCCAAAACTGGGGGGAAATCCCAAAACTGGGGAGAGGGAAAATGGGGGGGGGGGACCCCAAAATTGGAGATTCCTAAAAGTGGGAAAGGAAGGGAACCCAAAAATTGGGGGGAATGCGGGGGAAACCCTGGAGGGGTCACTCAGGGTCACTCATTGGTCACTCAGTGGTCATTGGTCACTCATTGGTCACTCAGGGTCACTCATTGGTCACTCAGTGGTCATTGGTCACTCATTGGTCACTCAGGGTCACTCATTGGTCACTCTCTGGTCATTCATGGTCACTCATGGTCACCCACTGGTCACTCATTGGTCACTCTATGGTCACTCAATGGTCACTCTGTGGTCACTCTGTGGTCACTCAGTGGTCAGTGGTCAGTGGTCACCCATTGGTCACCCATTGGTCACCCATTGGTCACTCTGGTCAGTGGTCACTCATTGGTCACCCATTGGTCACTCAGGGTCACTCAGTGGTCACTCAGTGGTCACTCATGGTCACTCATTGGTCACTCAGTGGTCAGTGGTCAGTGGTCACCCATTGGTCACTCAGTGGTCAGTGGTCAGTGGTCACTCAGTGGTCAGTGGTCAGTGGTCACCCATTGGTCACTCAGTGGTCAGTGGTCAGTGGTCAGTGGTCACTCCTGGTCACCCATTGGTCACTCAGTGGTCATTGGTCACCCATTGGTCACTCATTGGTCAGTGGTCAGTGGTCACTCAGTGGTCACCCATTGGTCACTCAGTGGTCAGTGGTCACTCAGTGGTCACTCAGTGGTCACTCTGTGGTCACTCAGTGGTCAGTGGTCACCCATTGGTCACTCTGTGGTCACCCATTGGTCACTCATTGGTCACCCATTGGTCACTCATTGGTCACTCTCTGGTCACTCATTGGTCACTCATTGGTCACCCATTGGTCACTCATTGGTCACTCTCTGGTCACTCATTGGTCACCCATTGGTCACTCATTGGTCACTCATTGGTCACTCTGTGGTCACTCCTGGTCACTCTGTGGTCACTCTCTGGTCACTCATTGGTCACTCATTGGTCACCCATTGGTCACTCATTGGTCACCCATTGGTCACTCAGGGGTCACTCATTGGTCACTCAGGGGTCACTCATTGGTCACTCATGGTCACTCAGTGGTCACCCATTGGTCACTCATTGGTCACTCAGTGGTCAGTGGTCACCCATTGGTCACTCAGTGGTCACCCATTGGTCACTCAGTGGTCACTCATGGTCACTCAGTGGTCACTCAGTGGTCACTCATGGTCACTCAGTGGTCACTCCTGGTCACTCACCGTGGCCCTGTGCCCAGTGAACAGCGCCGTGTACGGGAGCTGCTCCTCCTGCAGCACCTGCAGCACCTCCCCCAGCACCGCGTCTGACAGGCACCAAAACACCCCAAAATCACCCAAAATCACCCCAAAAACCACCCCAAAAACCACCCCAAAACTGACCCAAAAACTGCCCCAAAACACCCCAAATTCACCCCAAAATTCACCCCAAAACTGACCCAAAAACTGACCCAAAAACTGACCCAAAAACTGACCCAAAAACTGCCCCAAAACACCCCAAATTCACCCCAAAAACCACCCCAAATTCACCCCAAAGTCACCCCAAAGTCACCCCAAAGTCACCCCAAAATTCACCCCAAAGTCACCCCAAAGTCACCCCAAAATTCACCCCAAATCCACCCCAAATTCAGCCCAAAATTCACCCCAAATTCACCCCAAAATTCAGCCCAAATTCACGCCAAAATTACCCCAAATTCACCCCAAAGTCACCCCAAAATCACCCCAAAAACTGCCCCAAAACACCCCAAATTCACCCCAAAAACCACCCCAAATTCACTCCAAAATCACCCCAAATTCACCCCAAAATCACCCCAAAATTCATCCCAAATTCACCCCAAAATCACCCCAAAGTCACCCCAAATTCACCCCAAAATTCACCCCAAAAACTGCCCTGAAAACTGACCCAAAATACCCAAAATTAACCCCAAAACTGCCCCAAACCCACCCCAGTCCCTCCCAGTCCCCCCCAGTCCATCCCAGTCCCTCCCAGTCCCTCCCAGTCCCTCCCAGTCCCTCCCAGTCCATCCCAGCCCCTCCCAGTCCATCCCAGTCCCCCCCAGTCCCCCCCAGTCCCTCCCAGTCCCTCCCAGTCCCCCCCAGTCTCACCGTTCCTGCTCAGGGCCTCTCTGGGTCCCATCAGGCCGGAGCTGGGGGGGAGGGGAGGGACAGTCAGGGGTGGGGGAGGGGAACCCCAAAGGTCCCTATGGGGTCCCTATGGGGCAAAGGGTCCCTATGGGGTCACTGTGGGGTCCCTATGGGGCAAAGGGTCCCTATGGGGTCTCTATAAGGCAAAGGGTCCCTGTGGGGTCTCTATGGGGTCATTTTGGGGTCACTATGGGGTCTCTATGGGGTCCCTATAGGGCAAAGGGTCCCTATGGGGTCTCTGTGGGGCACAGGGTCCCTTTGGAGTCCTTATGGGGTCTGTATGGGGTCTCTATAATGTCAAAGGGTCCCTATGGGGTCCTTATAGGGGCCCTATGGGGTCTCTGTGGGGTCTGTATGGGGTCCCTATGGGGCACAGGGTCCCTCTGGAGTCCTTATGGGGTCTCTATGGGGTCCCTATGGGGCACAGGGTCCCTATGGGGCCTCTATGGGGTCCCTATGGAGGAAAGGGTCCTTATGGGGTCTCTATAGGGTCCTATGGGGCAAGGGGTCTCTGTGGGGTCTCTATGGGATCCCTATAGGGGAAAGGCTCCCTATGGGTTCTCTACTGGGTCTCTATCGGGTCCCTATGGGGTCTCTATGGGGCAGCCCCACTGTGGGCTCTCTATGGGGTCCCTATGGGGTCCCTATAGGGTCACTCACCCCCGGCTATGGGGCAGCCCCACTCTGGGCTCTCTATGGGGTCCCTATGGGGTCCGTATGGGTCACTCACCCCCGGCTATGGGGCAGCCCCACTGTGGGGTCCCTATGGGTTCTCTATGGGGCAGCCCCACTGTGGTCTCTCTATAGGGTCCCTATGGGGTCCCTCTGGGGTCCCTATGGGTTTCTATGGGTCACTCACCCCCGGCTATGGGGCAGCCCCACTCTGGGCTCTCTCTATGGGGTCCCTGTGGGTCACTCACCCCCGGCTATGGGGCAGCCCCACTCTGGGCTCTCTCTATGGGCTCTCTCTGGGGTCTCTATAGGGTCTCTATGGGGTCACTCACCCCCGGCTATGGGGCAGCCCCACTCTGGGCTCTCTATGGGGTCTCTCTGGGTTTCTATGGGTCACTCACCCCTGGCTATGGGGCAGCCCCACTCTGGGCTCTCTCTATAGGGTCTCTATGGGTCCCTATAGGGTCACTCACCCCCGGCTATGGGGCAGCCCCACTCTGGGCTCTCTATGGGGTTTCTATGGGCTCTCTATAGGGTCTCTATAGGGTCTCTATAGGGTCACTCACCCCCGGCTATGGGGCAGCCCCACCAGCAGCACCGTGGGCTCCCCGGGGTCGCTCTGGGGCTCCGTGCGGTTCCTGCGCAGCCCCCCCAGGGCCCCCCCCCCCGGGCAGGCTCAGTGGGGCGGGGGCGCCCAGGGCCCTCTGCAGGGTCAGGGGCAGCGCGGCCGCCGCCGCCCCCGACAGCCAGGGCAGGGCCAGGGCCGAGCCCGCCGAGCCCAGCGCATCCTGGAACAGAACGGGCCTGAAATAGCTCAAATTCAACCCAAAATCACCCCAAAATCACCCCAAATCCACCCCTAATCCACCCCTAATCCACCCAGCGCGTCCTGGAACAGAACGGGCCTGAAATAGCTCAAATACACCCCAAATTCAGCCCAGATTCAGCCCAGATTCACCCCAAAGTCACCCCAAAGTCACCCCAAATCCACCCCTAATCCACCCAGCGCATCCTGGAACAGAACGGGCCTGAAATAGCTCAAATTCAACCCAAAATCACCCCAAATTCACCCCAAATTCACCCCAAAGTCACCCCACATTCAGCCCAAATCCACCCCACATTCAGCCCAAAGTCACCCCAAATTCACCCCTAATCCACCCAGCGCGTCCTGGAACAAGAGCTGGCCTGAAATACCCTGAATTCACCCCAAATTCACCCCACATTCACCCCTAATTCACCCCTAATCCACCCAGGGCGTCCTGGGACAGAACGGGCCTGAAATAGCCCAAATTCAGCCCAAATTCAGCCCAAATTCACCCCAAAGTCACCCCAAATTCACCCCTAATGCACCCAGGGCATCCTGGAACAGAACGGGCCTGAAATAGCCCAAATTCACCCCAAATCCATCCCAAAATCACCCCAAAGTCACCCCAAATTCACCCCAAAAACTGAGCCCAGCGCATCCTGGAACAGAACGGGCCTGAAACATCCCGAATTCACCCCAAAGTCACCCCAAAATCACCCCAAATTCGCCCCAAAGTCACCCCAAATTCACCCCAAATTCACCCCAAACCCCACCCAGGGCGTCCTGGAACAGAACGGGCCTGAAACACCCCTAATTCTCCCCTAATTCACCCCAAAGTCACCCCAAATTCAGCCCTAATTTACCCCAAAGTCACCCCAAAATCACCCCAAATCCACCCCAAAACCCTGCCCAGCGTGTCCTGGAACAGAACGGGCCTGAAATAGCCCAAATTCAACCCAAATTCAACCCAAATTCGCCCCTAATCCACCCAGGGCGTCCTGGAACAGAATGGGCCTGAAACACCCAAATTCAACCCAAATCCACCCCAAATTCACCCCACATTCAGCCCAAAGTCACCCCAAAGTCACCCCAAATTCACCCCAAAACCTGAGCCCAGCGCGTCCTGGAACAGAACGGGCCTGAAATATCCCGAATTCACCCCAAATTCACACCACATTCACCTCAAAGTCACCCCAAAGTCACCCCAAAGTCACCCCAAATTCAACCCAAAGTCACCCCAAATTGACCCCAAAGTCACTCTAAATTCACCCCAAATTCACCCTAAATTCACCCCAAAATCACCCCAAAACCTGAGCCCAGGGCGTCCTGGAACAGAACGGGCCTGAAACACCCCAAATTCACCCCAAATTCACACCACATTCACCCCAAATCCACCCCAAAGTCACCCCAAATTCACCCCTAATCCACCCAAAAATCACCCCAAATTCAGCCCAAATCCACCCCAAATTCACCCCAAAACCCCACCCAGGGCGTCCTGGAACAACGACGGGCCTGAAACACCCCAAATTCAGCCCAAATTCAGCCCAAATCCACCCCAAAATCACCCGAAAGTCACCCCAAAGTCACCCCAAATTCACCCCAAATTCACCCCAAAGTCACCCCAAAGTCACCCCAAAGTCACCCCTAATTCACCCCAAATTCACCCCAAAAACCCCACCCAGGGCGGGGTCAGGGCTGACCACGTGACCCACTGGCCCCGCCCCCTCCATTGCTAACCCCTCCCCCCGAGGTTGCCCCTCCCCCATGGCCCCTCCTCCATTGGCCCCTCCCCCATCTTGCCAGACCCACCCCCATGGCCACGCCCCCAGCCCCATTGCTCTTCCCCCTGCCCTGTTGGCCCCTCCCCCTTTTGGTCCCTCCCCCTGACTCCTCCTCATTGGCCCCTCCCCCTCTGTTGTTGCCCCTCCCCTATTGGCCCCTCCCCCTCCCCATGCCCCTCCCCCACAGCCCCACCCCACTGACACCTCCCCCACTGACCCCTCCCCTTCTCCCTTGACTCCTCCCCATTCCCGTTGGCCCCTCCCTCTGTTATTGGCCCCTCCCCTATTGCCCCTCCCTTATTGCCCTTCCCCCTTGTTGGCCCCTCCCCTTCCATTGTTGCCCTGCCCCCTTTGGCCCCTCCCCCTTGTTGATCCCCTCCCCCTTCCCATGGTCCCTCCCCTTCCCTTTTTGGCCCCTCCCTCTCTCCTGCTGCCCCCTCCCCCCATTGACCCCTCCCAAGGGCCCCTCCCTCACCCCTTGGCCCCTCCCCCCACTGACCCCTCCCAAGGGCCCCTCCTTCCTACCATGGCCCCTCCCCCTTTGGCCCCTCCCCTTTGGCCCCTCCCTTTCCCTTTGGCCCAGCCCTCCCCCTTTGGCCCCTCCCTCACCCCGTGGCCCCTCCCTCCCCTCTGGCCCCGCCCTCCCGCTTTGGCCCCACCCCATTTGCCCCCTCCCTCACCCCCTGCCCTCTCCCCTTTGGCCCCTCCTCCTTTGGCCCCTCCCCCTTTTGCCCCCCGGCCCCTCCCCTTTGCCCCCCTCTGACCCCGCCCCTCTCTGGCCCCGCCCCCTTTTGGCCCCGCCCCTCACCCTCAGTTTGGGGAAGGCTCCGTTGGGTTCGTTCCCGAACACGGCCCCGAACGCGGTCAGGTCATCCACGGACAGCTGGGGGAACAGCCACGGTTTGGGGACTTTGGGGGATTTTTGGGGACTTTCGGGGATTTTTGGGGGACTTTTGGGGTTTTTGAGATTTTTTGGAGGATTTTTTGGGTCCTTTTGGAGTTTTTGGCGGGATTTTTGGGGCTTTTTTTGGGTATTTTTAGTGCTATTTTTGGGATATATTTAAGGAATTTTTGGGGTACTTTTTTGGTTATTTTTGGGATATTTTTGGGGTTATTGGCTCACCTGGTCCTGCAGGAACAGCAGCACCGTGCGGGGCAGGGGTTGGGGATATTTTAGGATATTTTTGGGGTATTTTTAGGGTTTTTGGCTCACCTGGTCCTGCAGGAACAGCAGCACCGTGCAGGGCAAGGTTTGGGGATATTTTGGGATATTTTTAGAGTCATTTTTGGGGTATTTTTAGAGTCATTTTTGGGAATTTAGGGGGTTATTTTTGGGGTATTTTTGAGGTTATTTTTGGGATATTTTTGGGTTTATTTCAGGGTTTTTTGGCTCACCTGATCCTGCAGGAACAGCAGCACCGTGCAGGGCAGGGGTTGGGGATATTTTGGGATATTTTGGGGATATTTTTGGAGTAATTTTTGGGGTATTTTTAGAGTATTTTGGGGTATTTTTGAGGTTATTTTGGGAATATTTTTAGGGTCTTTTTAGAGTATTTTTGGGGGTATTTTCAGAGTATTTTTTAGGAATTTAGGGGGGTTTTTTAGGGGTATTTTGAGGTTATTTTTGGGATATTTTTAGGGGTTTTTTGGGGTATTTTTTGGCGTACTTTTGAGGTTGTTTTTAGGATATTTTGGGGATATTTTCAGGGTATTTTTAGGGTTTTTTGGCTCACCTGGTCCTGCAGGAACAGCAGCACCGTGCAGGGCAAGGTTTGGGGATATTTTGGGATATTTTGCGGATGTTTTTAGGGTATTTTTAGGGTTTTTGGCTCACCTGGTCCTGCAGGAACAGCAGCACCGTGCGCGGGCCCCGGCGCAGCCCCGGCTCCAGCAGCTGCTGCAGCTCCGGCTCCGACAGAGCCCGGCCCCCAGGGAGGGATGGGGGGGACCACAGGGACCTGGGGACCCCAAAATCACAAACAGAGACCCCAAAATCAGCCAGGGAACCCCAAAATAACCCCGAGGACAGACAGGGGGACCACAGGGACCTGGGGACCCCAAAATCACAAACAGGGACCCCAAAATTATCCACAGATCCCAAAATAACCCCGGGGAGGGATGGAGGGGACCAAAGGGATCTGGGGACCCAAAAATCATAAAGAGGAACCCCAAAATTATCCACAAGGAGCCCAAATGCACCCTGGGAACCCCAAAATCATCCACAGACCCCAAATCAGCCCCGAGCCCCCCCGAGCAATTTTGAGGCCTCTCAGCCCCCCCCCCCCAATTATCTTAAAGTTGCCTCAAATCCCCCCAAAAAAGGCCCAAATCCCCCCCAAAAAGGCCCAAATCTCCCCCAGGCTCCCCTGAGGGCTCCTTGAGGCCTCTCAGCGCCCCTAAATCCCATCAGCCCCCCCAAATCCCCTCAAAACTCCCTCAAATCTCCTCAAAACAGCCCCAAATCCCCCGTACAAAACCCCCGAGCCCCCTCAGTCTCTCCTAATTGATATTGAAGGCATCTCAGCCGCCCAAATCCCCTCAAAACTCCCTCAAATCTCCCCCAAA
Source organism: Agelaius tricolor (assembly GCF_023055355.1). Classification (NCBI taxonomy): domain Eukaryota; kingdom Metazoa; phylum Chordata; class Aves; order Passeriformes; family Icteridae; genus Agelaius; species Agelaius tricolor. Next base: position 109,184 of record NW_027269369.1, on the reverse strand, counting down.
AAGGCCCAAATTCCTCCCCAAAAGAGCCCTGAGCCTCCCTAAAACCCCCTGAGGGCTTCTTGAGGCTTCTCAGCGCCCCTAAACCCCCTCAGCACCCCCAAGTCCCCTCAAAACTCCCTCAAATCTCCCCAAAAAAGCTCCAGCTCTCCCCTAAAAAAGGCCCAAATTCCCCCCAGGCTCCCCTGAGGGCTTTTTGAGGTGTCTCAGCGCCCCTAAATCCCCTCAAATCTCCCCAAAAGATCCCCAAGCTCCCCCAAAACCCCTCCTGAGGCCTCTCAGCCCCCCCAAAACCCCTCAGCCCCCCAAAATCTCCCCAAATAAAGATTCAAATAACCCCAAAAAACGACCAAATCTCCCACAAAGCCCCTCCGAGGCCTCTCAGCTCCCTCAAATCCCCTCAGAAGTCCCCCAAATCTCCCCAATAAAAGCCCCAAATCCCCCTGAAAGATCCCCAAACCCCCCCAGAACCCCCCCGAAGCCTCTCAGGGCCCCCAAATCCCCTCAAGACTCCCTCAAACCTCCCCCAAAAAAGCCCCAAATCCCCCCCCCCCGAACCCTCTCGTACCGTTCCGTGCTCCAGACCAGCAGCGGGAGCTGCGCGGCCCCCGCGGGCCCCGGGCCCGGAGCGAGCCCGGCCAGGGCCGAGAGCAGCGCCCACAGCAAAGCCGCCATTTTGGAGCGCCCCCTCACGGCTCAGGCCACGCCCCCTCTGCGGCGGACACGCCCTCTTTGCGGCGACCACGCCCCGTCGACGCATGTGGACACGCCTACTCCGCTGAGACCACGCCCCCTTTGCAGCGAACACGCCCCCTCCGCGCAGGGGTCACGCCCCTCCTGCGGCGGGCACGCCCTCTCAGCGCAAGGCGGCCACGCCCCCTCAGAGCAGAAGCCACGCCCCCTGTGCGCCTGTCACTCCCCTGCAGCCACAGCCGCCATCTTGGAGCGTCCCCTCACGGCACAGGCCGCGCCTCCTCTGCGGCGGACACGCCCCCTATGCGCGCGAGGACACGCCTACTCCCTGGCGAACGCGCCCCCTCTGAGGTGGCCACGCCCCCTCAGAGCATCGGACACGCCTACTCGGGAGCGGTCACGGCCCCTCTGCAGCGGTCACGCCCCCTCAGAGAAGTAGCCACGCCCCCTCTGCGGCTGCCACTCCACTCCAGTGCTTGGGGCCACGCCCCTGTGAAAAATGCGCATATTTTATGATTAGCTTTTCACAAATATTTAAATGTATATTGTGCAAAATGCATGTGGCTTATGATTGGCTTTTGGCAAATATTCAAATGAATATTATATGTGTTGCGTTAAAAAGTAATGCTCTGTTAATTCTCTTAAGTACTGTGTTGAAAATAGTTTCAGGTTATAAAAAATGTTAAAATAGAAACGATGCTATGCAGGATACTTTTTTTAAAGAAAGGACTCGCAGCGAGATAGCAACCACAGGACACCAGAATCTTTCAGAGAAAGAGAATTTATTGATTTCTGATCAGAAGAAATGAACTTGTTCCTGCCTCAAAGGCGCTGTTAGGATTCGGAGGAAGAAGCTGACGATGACCAGACAGAATCCTGTGTTTGAATGGAATTTATGCATCATGTATGAGATGTATGAATAGGCAACAGGCTATTGTTTTTAAGGGTTAATCCTCTGTTAACGTGTGTCCTTTTTTGGGCTTATTTTGCCCAAAAATAAGGACTGTCCATAACTCTTTGTTTTTATTATCTCGTTTTGTCCTAATTCAAATCGCCCGAATTATTATTACTCGAATTATAAAACTATTTTTATAACCATTTTATTACTAGAAAACTTTTAAAATTTTAAAAACAAGCGATTGGTGGTTTTCACACGCCCCCTCTGCTGGGGCCGCGCCCCCTCAGGGCAGCGACCGCGCCCCTCGATGCGTGCGGTCACGCCCCCTCTGTGAAGACCACGCCCCTTTCCTCCGACGGGCCACGCCCTTTTCAGCGCGCGGTCACGCCCCCTCAGAAATGGCCACGCCCCCTTCGCAGCGATTACGCCCCCTTTGTCGGCCACGCCCCCTCAGCGCGCGCCGTCACGTGTAGGAGGGGCGGTCACGTGCAGGAGGCGCTGTCACGTGTAGGAGGCGCGGTCACGTGTCTGAGGTACTGGCGCGTGTTTGGCGTGAGGCCACGCCCACTCCTGTGTGGCCACGCCCACTCCTGGTCCCGCCCCCTCCTCAATCCCCTCAGGGAGCCCCAGATTCCACCGGGGCCCGAAATTCCCTCAGAGAGCCCCAAAATCCCCTCAGGGATCCCCAAAATTCCTTCAGAGCGCCCCCAAATCCACCGGGGACCCTAAATCTCCTCAGAGAGACTCAAAATCCCCTCAGAGAGCCCCAAAATCCCCTCAGGAAGCGCAAAATTCCTTCAGAGAACCCTGAAATCCACCTGGCCCCAAAATCCTCTCAGAGAACCGCAAAATCCCCTCAGGAAGCTCCAAAATCCCCTCAGAGAACACAAAAAATCACCAAAAGAGCTCCAAAATCCCCTCAGGGATCCCAAAAAACCACCAAAAGAGCCCCAAAAATCCCCTCAGGGAACCCTGAAATCCACCAGGCCCCAAAATCCCCTCAGAAACCCCTAAAAATCACCGAGAGAGCCCCAAAATCCCCTCAGACAGCCCCAAAATCCACCGGGCCCCAAAATTCCTTCAGGGAACCCCAAAATCTCCCCAGAGAGCCCCAAAATCCCCTCAGGGATCCCCAAAATCCCCTCAGGGATCCCCGAAATTCAACGGGCCCCAAAATCCCCTCAGCAACCCCTAAAAATCACTGAGAGAGCCCCAAAAAATTCCCTCAGCCCCAAAATCCACCAGGCCCCAAAATCCCCTCAGAAACCCCTAAAAATCACCGAGAGAGCCCCAAAATCCACCTGGGCCCCAAAATTCCCCTCAGGGATCCCAAAATTCCTTCAGAGAACCCCAAAATCTCCCCAGAGAGCCCCAAAATCCACCTGGGCCCCAAAATCCCCTCAGGGATCCCCAAAATTCCCCTCAGGGATCCCTGAAATTCAACGGGCCCCAAAATCCCCCTCAGAGAGCCCCAAAAATCACCAAGAGATCCCCAAAATTCCCCTCAGGGATCCCCAAATTTCCCCCAGAGAGCCCCAAAAATTCCCCTGAGGTCTTTGCCTCAGGGATGGGGGTTTTTTTTCCTGAAAAAAATTGGATTTTTTTCCCCTCAGGAAAAGGGGATTTGCCTCAAAAAAAGGAAATTTCTACTCAAAACCAAGAAATGTGATTTCCTTCAGAATAACCAAACTGTGTTTTATTAAAGGAAATGGAGGATTCCTCAAAAAAAAAAAGGGATTTACCTCAAAAAAATGAATTTTTTTTGGTTTGGAACAGAGATATGAGTTGGGGGGTAGGGGAAGTATCGAAAAATTTATTAATTATTAAAAAATTAATTTTTTTTCCTCAGGAAAAGGGATATTTACCTCAAAAAGAGGTAAATCTTTTAAAAGAGGTAAATATTTTAAAAAGAGGTGATTTATAATATAAATTTTCCTCAAAATGGATGTTTTTGCTCAAAAAAAAACCCCGAGGGATTTTGCCTCAATTTCGAAAAATGAGGGAGTTACATTAAAAAAAAAAGAGGATTTTTAAATAAATGAGGGGTTTGTCTCAGGAAAAAAATAAACAAAAAACAAAAAACAAACAAACAAAAAAAAACCAAAAAAAAAACCCACCTTTTTTTTTCTATAAAAAGTTAATTTGCCTTAAATTTGCTGCTCAGGAGGATTTTCCTCAGGAAAAGGGATGTTTACCTCAAAAAAAAAATTAAAGTTTTTACTCAATAAAGAGAGGGTTTCCCTCATAGAAAAGAATACAAAACAAACAACCAATTTTCCCTAAAAAAAAATCCCTCAAAGAAAAGAAAAATTTTAAAAAGTGGAAAAATAATTTTTTTTTTAAATGTGATTTTTTTTCACTGTTAAAGGTATATTCACATCAGGGATGAGTGGGAATATCCTCAAAAAAGGAGGATTTTATTTCAGGAAAAGGGAAATTTCTTAAAATTATGGGGTTTTTTTCTCCAAAAGGAAGTTTTCACTCCAAAAAGGAATTTTTTTCCCCTCAAAAAATGAGTTTTATCTCAGGAAAAAAGACATTTACCTCCTGGGCACGGTGAATTGTTCTCAAAATTGAATATTCCCTCTCAAAAAGGGATGATTACCTCAAAAAAAAATCCTTTTTATAAAAAGTTTTGCCTAAAAAAAGAAGTATTTATTCCAAGAAAAGGAGGTGTTTTCACCTCAAAAAAAAAAAAAGGAATTTTTGCCTCAGGAAAAACGAGATTTACACCCAAAAAGGGAACGAAAAAAACCAAAAAAAGCGGGGACTTTACATCAGAAAAAGGGATTTTGTCACCTCAGAAAATGTGAATTTTACATTACAAAGGAGGTGTTTGCACCCCTGAGGAAAGAGGAATTTTCACCTCCGAAATGGGGATTTTACCTCGGGAAATTTGCAGGATTTTATCTCCAAAAATGCAGAATTTACCTCAGGGGATTTTACCTCAGGAAATTGAAACTTTATCTCAGAAAATGGAAACTTTACCTCAGAAAATGGAAAATTTACCTCAGAAATTGGAAAATTTACCTCAAAAAATTGGAAAATTTACCTCAGAAAATGGAAACTTTAACTCAAAAATTGGAAGCTTTACCTCAAAAAAAAAAAAGAAAATTTACCTCAAAATATGGAAATTTTACCTCAAATAATGGAAACTACCTCAAAAAAATGGAAAATTTACCTCAGAAAATGGAAGCTTTACCTCAAAATTGGAAACTTTACCTCAGAAATTGGAAAATTTACCTCAAAAAATGGAAAATTTATCTCAAAAAATGAAAACTTTACCTCCAAAATTGGAAAATTAACCTCAAAATGAAAAATTTACCTCAGAAAATTGAAAATTTATCTCAAAAATTTGAAAATTTACCTCAGAAATGGAAAATTTACCTCAGAAAATGGAAAATTTACCTCAAAAATTGGAAATTTATCTCAAAAAATGGAAAATTTACCTCAGAAAATGGAAAATTTACATCAAAAATGGAAACTTTACCTCAGAAATGGAAAATTTACCTCGAAAATTTACCTCAAAAAATTGGAAAATTTACCTCAGAAATTGGAAACTACCTCAGAAATGGAAACTTTACCTCAGAAATGGAAAATTTACCTCAAAAATTGGAAAATTTACCTCAGAAATTGGAAATTTTACCTCAAAAATTGGAAACTTTACCTCAAAAATTGGAAACTACCTCAAAAATGGAAAATTTACCTCAAAAATTGGAAATTTACTTCAAGAATTGGAAATTTTACCTCAAAAATTGGAAAATTTATCTCAGAAAATGGAAACTTTACCTCAAAAATGGAAAAATTACCTCAAAAATTGGAAAATTTCACCTCAAATAATGGAAACTACCTCAAAAAAATGGAGAATTTACCTCAGAAAATGGAAAATTTACCTCAGAAAATTGAAAATATATCTCAGAAAATGGAAACTTTACCGCAAAAATTGGAAAATGTACCTAAGAAAATGGAAGCTTTACCTCAAAAAATTGAAAATTTACCTCAGAAAATGGAAGTTTTATCTCACTCACTGATTTTTGAGGTTTCGGTTCTTCCTTTCCGCGCAGATTTCACTTCATGAAAGGTTTTTTTAATCTCAGCAAAGGTGAATTTTACCTCATAAATGAGGCCTTTACCTCAAGAAAAGGCCGCGTTTTACCACAAAAAAAAGAACTTTTCACCTCAGGGCGCAGATTTGGCCTCAGAAATGTAAAATTTACCTTGAAAAGGCCTCGTTCTCTCGGTGAAAGGGGCATTTTGCCTCAGAAAAGTGGAATTTTACCTCAAAAAGGTGAATTTCACCTCACAAAAGGGCATTTTTCACCTCACAAAAGTTCATTTTTCACCTCTTGAAGGGGTTTTTCCCCTCAGGACCAGGAATCGCTCCAGGGATCCCAGAGGAGGCTCCCGCACCCGCCCGAACCCCAAAAACCCAAACACCAAAATCCCTGAACCCCCAAAAATCCAAACCCCGAAATCCTGAATCCCTCGAAATTCTGAAACCCCCAAAAACCCAAACCCCCAAAATCCTGAATCCCCCGAAATTCTGAAACTCCGAAATCCAAATCCCCAAAACCCAAACCCGGAAATCCTGAATCCCCTGAAATCCTGAACCCCCCAAAATCCAAACCCCAAAAATCCTGAATCCCCAAAATTCTGAAACCCCAAAAACCCAAACCCCGAAATCCCGAATCCCTTGAAATTCTGAACCCCCCAAAATTCAAAAACCCAAACCCTGAAATCCTGAATCCCTCGAAATTCTGAACCCCCCAAAAACCCAAACTCCCAAAATCCTGAATCCCTCGAAATTCTGCACCTCCCAAAATCCAAACCCCCCAAAACCCAAACCCCAAAATCCTGAATCCCCTGAAATTCTGAAACTCCGAAATCCTGAACCCCCAAAAACCCAAATACCAAAAATCCTGAATCCCTCGAAATTCTGAACCCCCCAAAATCCTGAAACCCCAAAAACCCAAACCCCAAAAAATCCTGAATCCCTCGAAATTCTGAAACTCCAAAATCCAAACCCCAAAAACCCAAACCCCCAAAATCCTGAATCCCCCGAAATTCTGAAACTCCAAAATCCCGAATCCCTCGAAATTCTGAACCCTGCAAAATCCAAACCCCAAAAAACCAAACCCCCAAAATCCTGAATCCCTCGAAATGCTGAACCCCCCAAAATCCCTGAACTCCCCAAACCCCTGAACCCCCAAAAATCTGAACCCCCAAGATGCCGAAACCCCAAAATCCCTGAAACCCCCAAAGCCCTGAGCCCCCCAAAATCCCAAACCTCCCCAAAATCCCTGAACACCCAAAGTCCCTGAACCCCCCAAAATCCCCGAGCTCCCCAAAAACCCTGAACCCCCAAAATCCCTGAACCTGCCAAACCCCTGAACCCCTAAAAATCTGAACCCCCAAAAACCCAAACCCCAAAACCCCTGAAACCCCCAAATCCCTGAACTCCCCAAAACCCCCGAACCCCTAAAAATCCCGAACCCCCAAAACCCCTGAAACCCCCAAAATCCTTGAACCCCCAAAACCCTGAACCCCCAAAAACCCGAATCCCTCAAAATCCTGAACCCCCAAAACCCTGAAGTCCCAAAACCCCTGAACCCCTAAAAATCTGAACCCTCAAAAACCTGAATCCCTCGAAATCCTGAATCCCCAAAACTGTGAACCCCAAATCCTTGAACCCCCAAAATCCCTGAACTCCCCAAAATCCCTGAACCCTTAAAAATCTGAACTCCCAAAATCCCAAACCCCCAAAATCCCTGACCCCCCCCAAACCCCCAAAATCCCTGAACCCGCCAAACCCCTGAAAATCTGAACCCCCAAAAACCTGAATCCCTCAAAATCCTGAACTCCCCAAAACCCTGAACCCCCAAAATCCCAAAGCCTCAAAACCCCTGAACCCCCAAAATCCCAAACTCCCCAAGTCCCTGAACCCCCAAAACCCTGAACCTGCCAAACCCCTGAACCCCCAAAAACCTGAATCCCTCAAAATCCTGAACTGCCAAAATCCCGAACCCACAAAACCCCTGAAACCCCCAAAATCCCTGAACCCCCCAAACCCCTGAACCCCTAAAACTCTGAACCCCCAAAACCCTGAACCCCCAAAATCCCTGAACACCCAAAATCCCTGACGCCCCCAAAATCCCTGATCCCCCAAAATCCCTGAACACCCAAAATCCCGAACTCCCCAAAAACCCGAACCCCCAAAACCCGAAACCCCAAAAACCCTGAATCTCCAAAACCGTGAACCCCAAAATAATGAACCCCCCAAATCCCAAACAACCCAAACCCCCGAACCCCTGAACCCCTAAAACTCTGAACCCCCAAAACCGTGAACCCCTAAAATCCCAAACCCCCCAAAATCCCTGAACACCCAAAATCCGTGAACCCCCCAAAAACCCGAACCCCCCAAAATCCCTGAACCCCCCAAAAACCCGAACCCCCAAAATCCCTGAACTCCCCAAACCCCTGAACCCCCCAAAATCCCAAACCCCCCAAAATCCCAGACCCCCCAAAACCCCTGAACCCCTAAAAATCTGAACCCCCCAAAATCCTGAATCCCCAAAACCCTGAACTCCCCAAAACCGTGTACCCCAAATCCCAAACCCCCCAAAACCCCAACCCCACCCCAACCCCCCCCCAAAAAAACCCCTCCGAGTCCTTTTTAACCTCCAAAGTTTAATAATAATAAAAAAAATCATAATACAATAAAATAAGGGCCGGCCCCGCCCCCCCCGCTCCGAAGAGCTCGAGCCTCGTTAGTGTGGGGGAGGGGAGGGGGGGAGGGGCAGGGGGGGGCCCCAAATCCGCCCCGCCCCCACCCCCACCCCCCCCAAATCCTATAAAAAACCCGGTGGGGGAGGGGCGGGGGGAGGGGCTGGCCCTGCTGTGCTGGTTGGGGCCCCTCCCCCTCCATTTTGGGGCTCCCCCTCCCCATTTTGGGGGGGCTCCCCCTCCCCCATTTTGGGGGCTCCCCCTCCCCGTTTTGGGGCCCCCCCGGGGCTGAACGATACAAAAGAAAGAAATGAAATAATTACATCGCGGGGGGGGGAGGGGAGAGGGGAGAGACCCCCACCCCCCCCCAGCACCCCCAGCCCCAAATCGGGGGGGGGTGGGGATGGGGGGGAGGGGCTCAGGGTGAGGGGGCGGGGCCGGGCTGGCCCCTCCCAGTCCATCCCCACCGTGTCGGGCGCGTCCGTCGGTCCGTCCGTGTCTGTGTCTGTGTGTCCGAGCTGGGGGCGCCGCGTCACGAGTCCTGGGGGGCACAGGGGGGACAGGCCTGGAACCGCTGCACCCCAAAAACGCTGCACCCCAAAAACAACGCACCCCAAAACCCCTGCACCCCAAAACTGCTGTACCCCAAAAACAACGCACCCAAAACTGCTGCACCCCAAAAACAACTGCACCCCAAAACTGCTGCACCCCAAAACCCCTGCACCCCAAAAACAACGCACCCAAAAACAACTGCACCCCAAAACTGCTGTACCCCAAAAACAACGCACCCAAAACTGCTGCACCCCAAAAACAACTGTACCCCAAAAACAACGCACCCAAAAACAACTGCACCCCAAAACCCCTGCACCCCAAAAACAACTGTACCCTAAAATCACTGTACCCCAAAAACAGTGTACCACAAAATAACTGTACCCCAAAACCGCTGTACCCCAAAACCGCTGCAACCCAAAAACGTACCCCAAAACCACTGCAACCCAAAAACATTGTACCCTAACACTACTGTACCCCAAAACCCCTGTACCCCAAAACCGCTGCACCCCCAAACCAGCCCCATGGATCCCTGGACAGGGGGAACCCCCCAGAGCCGCTGCTCTGCACCCCAGAATCCTCCTGGACCCCCATTAACCCCATAATGTCCCCCATTAACCCCTTCTGCACCCCTAATCCCCCCATTAATCCCTTCTATACCTCATAGCACCCCCGTTAACCCCCTCTATGCCCCATAATCCCCCCATTAACCCCCTCTGTGCCCCATTAACCCCTTCTATGCCCCATTAACCCCTTCTGTACACCCCAATCCCCCCATTAACCCCTTCTGTGCCCCATAACCCCCTCATTAACCCCTCTGTGCCCCATAACACCCCCCTTATCCCCCTCTGCACCCACATTAACCCCCTCTGTACCCCATTAACCCCTTCTGTATACACCCCAATCCCCCTCCCCATTAACCCCTTCTGTACCCCTAATCCCCCCATTAACCCCTTCTATACCTCATAACACCCCCCTTAACCCCTTCTATGCCCCATTAACCCCTTCTATACCTCATAACACCCCCGTTAACCCCCTCTGCGCCCCACAACCCCCTCCCCATTAAGCCCCGCATCCCCCCCGTGCCCCCGCGCTCACCCCCGGGGTCTGGGCCCCGGCCGTGGGGCTGTCCCGGGGGTCCCGGGGGTCGCCCCCGCCCTCGGTTCCCCGGCTCCTCTTTGGCTCCAGCTCCTCCTTGGCCAGGGAGGGCAGGAGGTGCCCCCCCCCTCCCCGCTCCGCCCGGCGCTTCCGGCGCCTCTCGGGATCCCGGCCGCGGGCCCGAGGCCCCCGGCGCTCGGCCTGCTCCAGCTGGGGACAAACAGGGACCCTCAGACACACCCAGATTGGGGACAGGGACACAGAGAGACCCTCAGACAGCCCCAATGGGGACAGGGGACACACAGAGAGACCCCCTCAGACACCCCGGCGCTCGGCCTGCTCCAGCTGGGGACAAACCGGGACCCTCAGACACACCCAGACTGGGGACAGGGGACACAGAGAGAGACCCTCAGACAGCCCCAATGGGGACAGGGGACACACACACACACAGAGACCCCCTCAGACAGCCCAGCGCTCGGCCTGCTCCAGCTGGGGACAGAGAGGGACCCTCAGACACCCCAAATGGGGACAGGGGACACACAGAGAGACCCCCTCAGACAGCCCGGCGCTCGGCCTGCTCCAGCTGGGGAGGGGGACACAGAGAGACCCTCAGACACACCCAGATTGGGGACAGGGGACACACACACACACAGAGACACCCTCACACCCCGGCGCTCGGCCTGCTCCAGCTGGGGACACAGAGAGACCCTCAGACAGCCCGAAATGGGGACAGGGACGCACACACACACACAGAGACCCCCTCAGACAGCCCGGCGCTCGGCCTGCTCCAGCTGGGGACAGGGGACAAACAGGGACCCTCAGACAGCCCCAGATTGGGGACAGGGGACACTCAGAGACCCCCTCACACCCCGGTGCTCGGCCTGCTCCAGCTGGGGATGGAGGGGACAGAGAGGGACCCTCAGACACCCCAAAATGGGGACAGGAGGGGACACACACACACACAGAGACACCCTCACACCCCGGCGCTCGGCCTGCTCCAGCTGGGGACACAGAGAGACCCTCAGACACACCCAGATTGGGGACAGGGACACAGAGACCCCCTCAGACAGCCCGGCGCTCGGCCTGCTCCAGCTGGGGACAAACAGGGACCCTCAGACAGCCCGAAATGGGGACAGGAGGGGACACACACACACACAGAGACCCTCAGACACCCCGGCACTCGGCCTGCTCCAGCTGGGGATGGAGGGGACAGAGACCCCTGTCAGACACCCCAAATGGGGACAGGGGACACACACACACACACACAGAGACACCCTCACACCCCGGTGCTCGGCCTGCTCCAGCTGGGGACACAGAGAGAGACCCTCAGACACCCCAAAATGGGGACAGGGGACACAGAGAGGGACCCTCAGACAGCCCCAGATTGGGGACAGGGACACAGAGACCCCCTCAGACAGCCTGGCACTCAGCCTGCTCCAGCTGGGGACAGAGAGGGACCCTCAGACACCCCAAAATGGGGACAGGGGACACAGAGAGAGACCCTCAGACAGGCCAGCGCTCGGCCTGCTCCAGCTGGGGACAGAGAGGGACCCTCAGACACCCCAAAATGGGGACAGGGGACACAGAGAGGGACCCTCAGACACCCCGGCGCTCGGCTCCAGCTGGGGACAGGGGACACACACAGGGACCCCCGTCAGACACCCCCAAATGGGGAGGGGGACACAGAGAGAGAGAGGGACCCCCATCAGACACCCCGAAATGGGGACAGGGACACACACACACAGAGGGACCCTCAGACACACCCAAATGGGGACAGGAGGGGACACAGAGAGAGACCCTCAGACAGCCCCAAATGGGGACAGGAGGGGACAGCCCCATCAGACACCCCCAAATGGGGGGGGCACACACACAGAGACCCCCATCAGACACCCCCAAATCGGGACTGGAGGGGCTGGGCTGACAGGGGTTAATGGGGGGGGGGCAGTGGGGTATAGAGGGGGTGCAGGAGGGGTTAAGGGGGGGATTATGGGGTACTGAAGGGGTTAATGGGGGATTATGAGGTATAGAGGGGGTTAATGGGGTGTAGAGGGGGTTAATGGGGCAGAGAGAGGGTTCATGGGGGATTATGGGTTACAAAAGGGGTTAATGGGAGGGTTGTGGGGTGCAGAAGGGATTTATTGGGGGTGTTGTGGGGTGCAGAAGGGGTTAACAAGGGGTTATGGGGTACAGAAGGGGTTAATGGGGCACAGAGAAGGTTAATGGGGCACAGAAGGGGTTAATGAGGGGTTTCTGGGGTACAGAGAGGGTTAATGGGGCAATTATGGGGTACAGAGGGTCCCAATGGGTTTGGGGTCTCCGGGGCAGTTTCAGGGTGCCTGGGGCAGTTTTGGGGGTTTGTTCTGTACCCATGGCAGTTTCGGGGCTCCCATGGCAGTTTTGGGGCTCCCATGGCAGTTTTGGGGCTCCCATGGCAGTTTTGGGGTCCCCATGGCAGTTTTGGGGCTCCCATGGCAGTTTCGGGGTCCCCATGGGAGTTTCGGGGTCCCCATGGCAGTTTTGGGGCTCCCATGGCAGTTTTGGGGTCCCCATGGCAGTTTCGGGCTCCCTAGGGGCAGTTTTGGGGCTCCCATGGCAGTTTTGGGGTCCCCGGGGCAGTTTTGGGGTGCCCATGGCAGTTTCGGGGGTTTGTTCTGTACCCTGTGGCAGTGTTGGGGTGCCCATGGCAGTTCTAGGGGTCCCCGTGGCAGTTTCGGGGTGCCCAGGGCTGTTTCGGGGTCCCCAGGACCATTTCGGGGCTCCCATGGCAGTTTTGGGGTCCCCTGGCAGTTTTGGGGCTCCCAGGGCAGTTTTGGGGGTTGTGCTCTGTACCCCAGGGCCGTTTTGGGGCTCCCATGGCAGTTCTGGGGCTCCCATGGCAGTTTCGGGCTCCCAGGGCCGTTTCGGGGTGCCCGTGGCAGTTTCAGGATGCCCATGGCAGTTTTGGGGCTCCCCGGGCATTTTGGGGGTTTGTTCTGCACCCCGGGGTAGTTTTGGGGTCCCCAGGGCAGTTTCAGGGCTCCCATGGCAGTTTTGGGGTTGTGCTCTGTACCCCATGGCAGTGTTGGGGCTCCCAGGGCAGTTTCGGGGTGCCCATGGCAGTGCTGGGGGTTGTGCTCTGTACCCCATGGCAGTTTCGGGGTCCCTGGGGCAGTTTCAGGGCTCCCCTGGCAGTTTTGGGGTCCCAGGGCAGTTTTGGGGTCCCCAGGGCAGTTTCGGGGTTGTGCTCTGTACCCTGGGGCAGTTTCGGGGTGCCCATGGCAGTTTTGGGGTCCCCAGGGCAGTTTTGGGGGTTGTGCTCTGTACCCCGGGCAGTTTTGGGGTCCCCCGTGTCATTTTCGGGGTCCCCTACCTCGAGCAGCAGGCGGAACAGCCCCAGCGGGGGCGGGCGCGTCGCCTGCAGCAGCCGCCAGATGCTCTGGGCCTCGTCCAGCGTCACCTCCAGCAGGTCCCCCTCCATCATCAGCTCCTCCAGCGGCCGCCGCGCCGCCTCGGGCAGCTCCAGCACCGGGCCCTGCAGCCGCGGCAGCGCCGCGCACAGCGCCTCCAGCTCTGTGGGGACATGGGGACATCATGGGGACACCATGGGGACATGGGGACACCACAGGGACACAGCGTGTGTGCCCTCGGGCAGCTCCAGCACCGGGCCCTGCAGCCGCGGCAGCGCCGCGCACAGCGCCTCCAGCTCTGCGGGGACATTGTGGGGACAGTGAGGGGACATGGGGACATCATGGGGACACCACAGGGACACAGCGTGCGTGCCCTCGGGCAGCTCCAGCACCGGGCCCTGCAGCCGCAGCAGCGCCACACCCAGCGCCTCCAGCTCTGCGGGGACATGGGGACATCGTGGGGACATGGGGACAGCATGGGGACATTGTGGGGACACCATGGGGGGCAGCGCCGTGCTCAGCGCCTCCAGCTCTGCGGGGACATTGTGGGGACACCATGGGGACACAGTGACACAGGGACACAGGGGCCCTGCAGCCACGCTCAGCGCCTCCAGCTCTGCGGGGACACCACGGGGACAGTGAGGGGACATGGGGACACCATGGGGACACCACAGGGACACAGGGACACAGCCATGGGGACACAGGGACACAGCGTGTGTGCCCTCGGGCAGCTCCAGCACCGGGCCCTGCAGCCGTGGCAGCGCCGCACTCAGCATCTCCAGCTCTGCGGGGGCACCATGGGGACATTGAGGGGACACAGGGACACCGTGGGGACACCACAGGGACACAGGGACACCATGGGGACACCACAGGGACACAGGGACACAGCCATGGGGACACAGGGACACAGCATGCGTGCCCTCGGGCAGCTCCAGCACCGGGCCCTGCAGCCGCGGCAGCGCCTCCAGCTCTGCGGGGACATTGTGGGGACACCATGGGGACATGGGGACACAGGGACACAGGGGCCCTGCAGCCACGCTCAGCGCCTCCAGCTCTGCGGGGACACCACGGGGACAGTGAGGGGACATGGGGACACCACAGGGACACAGTGTGTCCCCATTGCCAGCTCCAGCACTGGGCCCTGCAGCCGTGGCAGCGCCTCCAGCTCTGCGGGGACATTGTGGGGACATTGAGGGGACATAGGGACACAGGGACACAGGGACCCTGCAGCTCCAGCAGGGCCGCGCTCAGCACCTCCAGCTCTGCAGGGACAGTGAGGGGACAGTGAGGGGACATGGGGACACCATGGGGACATTGTGGGGACATGGACATGTCCCCATTGCCAGCTCCAGCACCGGGCCCTGCAGCCGCGGCAGCGCCTCCAGCTCTGCAGGGACATTGTGGGGACAGTGTGGGGACACCACAGGGGCTTGGGGACACAGGGACATGGGAGGCTCCAGCCCCAGCAGCGCCGCGCTCAGCGCCTCCAGCTCTGCGGGGACAGTGAGGGGACACCATGGGGACACCATGGGGACATGGGGACACAGCCATGGGGACACAGGGACCCTGCAGCCCCAGCAGGGCCGTGCTCAGCATCTCCAGCTCTGCGGGGACACCATGGGGACAGTATGGGGACATTGTGGGGACATTGTGGGGACACCACAGGGGCTTGGGGACGCAAGGACGTGGGGACACAGAGTGGGCTCAGCGCCTCCAGGTCTGCGGGGACATGGGGACACCACGGGGACACCACGGGGACACCACGGGGACACCATGGGGACACTGGAACAGGGGGACACAGGGTGCACTCAGCACCTCCAGCTCTGCAGGGACACCGTGGGGACATTGAGGGGACACCGTGGGGACAGTGTGGGGACACCAGAGGGACCCCCAGAGATCCACAGGAGCCCCCAGCACTGCTGAGCTCACCCGGGACCCAGGGGATCCCCAGATCGCTCTGTCCCTGCCCCATGGGATCTGCTGGACCCCTCTGTCCATCCTGGATCCCTCTGTCCCTCCTGGATCCCATCCTGGATCCCTCTGTCCCTCCTGGATCCCACCCTGGATCCCTCTGTCCCTCCCTGGATCCGTCTGTCCATCCTGGATCCTGGATCCCTCTGTCCATCCTGGATCCGTCTGTCTGTCCCTGGATCCCATCCTGGATCCCTCTGTCCATCCTGGATCCCTCCCTGGATCCCTCTGTCCTTGCCTGGATCCGTCTGTCCCACCCTGGATCCATCTGTCTGTCCCTGGATCCCATCCTGGATCCCCCTGTCCCTCCCTGGGTCCCTCTGTCCCTCCTGGATCCCACCCTGGATCCGTCTGTCCATCCCTGGATCTGTCTGTCCCTCCCTGGATCCGTCTGTCCATCCTGGATCCCTCTGTCCATCCCTGGATCCGTCTGTCTGTCCCTGGATCCTCCTGTCCCTCCTGGATCCCATCCTGGATCCCTCTGTCCCTGCCTGGATCCCCCTGTCCCACCCTGGATCCGTCTGTCTGTCCCTGGGTCCCTCTGTCCCTCCTGGATCCCTCTGTCCATCCTGGATCCGTCTGTCTGTCCCTGGATCCCATCCTGGATCCCTCTGTCCATCCTGGATCCCTCCCTGGATCCCTCTGTCTGTGCCTGGATCCGTCTGTCCCACCCTGGATCCGTCTGTCTGTCCCTGGATCCCATCCTGGATCCCCCTGTCCCTCCCTGGGTCCCTCTGTCCCTCCTGGATCCGTCTGTCCATCCTGGATCCCTCTGTCCATCCCTGGATCCGTCTGTCTGTCCCTGGATCCTCCTGTCCCTCCTGGATCCCATCCTGGACCCCTCTGTCCCATCCTGGATCCCATCCCTGGATCCCATCCTGGATCCCTCCCTGGATCCCACCCTGGATCCCACCCTGGATCCCATCCTGGATCCCATCCCTGGATCCCATCCCGGTCCCCCCCCGTCCGTGCCCCATGGGCTCCCCAGGCTCTCCCCAGGCCCCGGCCCCGCTCACCCGAGGGCAGGGCTCCGTTCTTCTCCGGGCTGGGGGCGTCCCCGTTCTCCACCGACACCTGGGGGGATGCAGGGAAGGTGTTCTGGGGGGGGCAGCCTCCCCCAGCCCCAAAATCACACCAAAAGCACCCCATAACCTCAAAAACACACCAAAATCACACCAAAAACACCTCATAACCCCAAAAACTCACCAAAACCACCTCAAAACCCCAAAATCACCCCAAAACCACCCCAAAACCACCTCAAAACCACACCAAAACCACCCCATAACCCCAAAACCACAACAAAAACACCCAATAACTCCAAAAACTCACCAAAAACACCTCAAAAGCACCCCAATATCCCAAAGCACCCCATAAGCACCCCAAAACCCCAAAATCACCCCAAAACCACCCCATTGCCAGCTCCACCCCAAAAACACCTCAAAAACACTCCATAACCCCAAAACACCCCATAACCACCCAATAACCCCAAAAACTCACCAAAAACACACCAAAACACACCAAAACCACCCCAAAACACCCCAAAACACACCAAAATCATCCCAAAACCCCAAAAACACACCAAAAACACCCCATAACCCCAAAAACACACCATAACCACCCAATAACCCCAAAAGCACCCCCAAAACACCCCATAACCCCAAAATCACCCCAAAACCACACTAAAAACACCCCCAAAACACCCCAAAACCACACTAAAAAAACCCCAAAACACCCCAAAATCACCCCATAACCCCAAAACCACCCCAAAACCTGCCCTGGAGCCCCCAAATGTACCCCACACCTGCCCAGTGCCCCCCAAACCCTTGCACCCTGCTCTGCTCGCTGTGGTGGGCCTGGCACAGAGAAACCCTCACCCCAAAACTCCCAGGAACCTTCCCAAAACCCCCAGAATTCCCCCAAAACTCACCTTGGCCTGCTTGGAGCTGGCCTTGGACAGGGGTCTGACACCCCAGATTCCCCCCAAATCCCCCAAAAATCCCCCAAAACCCTGCCCCAAATCCCCACCTTGGTGTGCTCGTTGCAGCTGGCTCTGAATTCCTCCCCAAATCACCCCCAAATCTCCCTAAAACCCCCATAATTTGCCCCAAAACCCCCCATAATTCCACACAAAACCCCATAATTTGCCCCAAAACCCACCTTGGTCTGCTCGTTGCGGCTGGCCTCATGCAGGGCCCTGACACCCTAAATTCCCCCCAAATCCCCCTGAATCTCCCCCAAATCTCCCTAAAACCCCCATAATTCCCCCTCAAAACCCCCATGAATTTCCTAAAACCCCCATAATTCCCCCCAAAACCCCATAATCTTCCTAAAACCCCCAGAATTCCCCCTAAATTCCCCACCTTGGTGTGCTCGTTGCAGCTGGCTCTGACACCCTGAATTCCACCCCAAATCCTCCCCAAATCTCCATAAAATCCCCACAATTCCCCCTAAAACCCCCATAATTTCCCCCAAAACCCCCCATAATTCCACAAAAAACCCCATAATTTCCCCCAAAACCCCCCATAATTCCACAAAAAAACCCCATAATTTGCCCCAAAACCCACCTTGGCCTGCTCATTGCGGCTGGCCTCACACAGGGCCCTGTCACCATCGCTGTGGTGCAGCCGCTGCTGCAGGGCCCTGACACCATAAATTCCCCCCAAATCACCCCCAAATCTCCCTAAAAGCCCCCCAAATCACCCCCAAACCCCTCTAAATCTCCCTAAAACCCCCATAAACCCCCCTAAATCTCCCCAAAACCTGCCCACCTTGGTCTGCTCGTTGCAGCTGGCTCTGACACCCTGAATTCCACCCGAAATCACCCCAAACCTCCCTAAATCTCTATAAAACCCCCACAATTCCCCCCAAAACCCCCACAATTCCTCCCCAAACCCCCCATAATTCCACAAAAAACCCCATAATTTCCCCCAAAATTTGCCCACCTTGGCCTGCTTGTTGCGGCTGGCCTCACACAAGGCCCTGTCACCATCGCTGTGGTGCAGCCGCTGCCGCAGGGCCCCAACACCATAAATTCCCCCCAAATCACCCCCAAATCTCCCCTAAAACTCCCATAATTCCCCCTAAATCACCCCCAAAACCCCTTTAATTCCCCTCCAATCCCCACCTTGGCCTGCTCGTTGCGGCTGGCCTCGTGCAGGGCTCCGTCACCATCACCGTGGCACAGCCGGTGCCGCAGGGCCCTGACACCCCAAATCTTCCCTAGAATTCCCCAAATCTCCCTAAAACACCCATAATTCCCCCTCAAATCTCCCTAAAACCCCCATAAACCCCCCTAAATCTCCCCAAAATTTGCCCACCTTGGTCTGCTCATTGTGGCTGGCCTCACACAGGGCTCCGTCACCATCACCGTGGCACAGCCGCTGCCACAAGGCCCTGACACCCCAAATCACCCCCAAAGCCCCCCAAATCTCCCTAAAACCCCCATAATTCCCCCCCAAATCTCCCATAAACCTCCCCAAATCTCCCTAAAACCCTCATAAACCCCCCTAAATCTCCCCTAATTCCTCTCCAATCCCCACCTTGGTCTGCTCGTTGCGGCTGGCCTCACGCAGGGCTCCATCACCGTGGTGCAGCCGGTGCCCTGACACCCCAAATCACCCCCAAATCTCCCTAAAACCCCCCCAAATCACCCCAAAACCCCTTTAATTCCCCACCTTGGTCTGCTTGTTGCGGCTGGCCTCGTGCAAGGCGCCATCACCATCGCCATGGCACAGCCACTGCCACAAGGCCCTGACACCCCAAATCACCCCCAAACACTCCCAAATCTCCCCTAAACCCCGCCCAAATCTCCCTAAAACCCCCATAATTCCCCCCCAAATCTCCCTAAAACCCCCATAAACCCCCCTAAATCACCCCAAAACCCCTTTAATTCCCCACCTTGGTCTGCTCGTTGCGGCTGGCCTCACACAGGGCCCTGTCACCATTGCTGTGGCACAGCCAGTGCCACAGGGCCCTGACACCCCAAATCACCCCCAAACCCCTCCAAATCACCCCCAAAGCCCCCCAAATCACCCCCAAACCCCCATAAACCCCCCTAAATCACCCCCAAACCCCTTTAATTCCCCACTTTGGTCTGCTCGTTGCGGCTGGCCTCGCGCAGGGCTCCATCACCATCACCGTGGCGCAGCTGGTGCCACAGGGCCCTGACACCCCAAATCACCCCCAAATCACCCCCAAACCCCCCCAAATCTCCCTAAAACCCTCATAAACCCCCCTAAATCTCCCCTAATTCCTCTCCAATCCCCACCTTGGTCTGCTCGTTGCGGCTGGCCTCATGCAGGGCTCTGTCACCATCACCATGGCACAGCTGGTGCCTCAGGGCCCCGACACCATAAATTCCCCCCAAATCACCCCCAAATCTTCCTAAAACCTCCCCAAATCACCCCCAAATCACCCCAAACCCCCCTAAATCTCCCCAAAATTCCCCACCTTGGTCTGCTCGTTGCGGCTGGCCTCGCGCAGGGCTCCGTCACCATCGCCGTGGCGCAGCCGCTGCCACAAGGCCCCGACACCCCAAATCACCCCCAAACCCCCCCAAATCTCCCTAAAACCCTCATAATTCCCCCCCAAATCTCCCTAAAACCCCCATAATTCCCCCCAAATCACCCCAAAACCCCTTTAATTCCCCACCTTGGTCTGCTCGTTGCGGCTGGCCTCGCGCAGGGCTCCGTCACCATCACCGTGGCACAGCCGCTGCCTCAGGGCCGCCAGGCGCTCCAGGGGCCCGGCCACCTCGGGGGAGGCCAGGAGCTGGCGGGCGCGGTCCTGCCAGGTGATGGCTCTCTCGGTGAGGCACTGCAGGGCCTCGCCCTCGGGCAGCCGCACCGGCAGCTTCTGCAGGGCCACCAGCAGCGCCAGGATGGTCTCGAGGCGCGGCCGCCGCGAGCGCTGGCACAGCGGGCACAGGAACTTGGAGTCCCACTCCCACCAGGCCGGGGATGGTTTCTGGGAGCCCAGGCGGGGCCAGGCCACGCAGGAGCCGTGGAACCAGTCCCGGCAGAGCTGGCACTGCAGCATGGCCGGCCCCGAGGGCTGCCCGCACACGCAGGAGGGAGGGCCCGGGCCCGGCAGGGGCGGCGCCGATTTCTGGGCGTTGGCGTGGCGGAGGCGCAGCATTCCCTCCTTCTCCTTCTGCTCGCCCTCCTTGAACGCCACGATCTGGGGGGACAGACCAGAGTGACACAGGGTGTGACCCTCATCCCAAACCCCCTCAGTGCCCTCCTTGAATGCCACAATCTGGGGGGATAGAACGGGGGGAGAGGGTGGGACCCTCATCCCAAATCCCCTCAGTGCCCTCCTCCTTGCCCTCCTTGAATGCCACAATCTGGGGGACAGAATGGGGTGAGATTGGGGGGTTACCCTCATCCCAATCCCCTCAGTGCCCTCCTTGAACGCCACAATCTGGGGGGACAGAGATTGGGGGGTGACACAGGGTGTGACCCCCACCCCAAATCCCCTCAGTGCTCTCCTTCTCCTTCTATGCCACAATCTGGGGGGACAGAGATTGGGGGTGACACAGGGTGTCCCACATTGTCCCAAACCCCTCAATGTCCTCCTTGAATGCCACAATCTGGGGGGGACAGAGATTGGGGGTGACACAGGGTGTGACCCTCATCCCAAACCCCTCATCCCAAACCCCTCCTTGCCCTCCCTGAACGCCACAATCTGGGGGAGGGCAGGGGGTGAGAGGGGACAGGGATGGAGGAAATGTGGGTGCCCCCCACCCCAAATCCTTGAATGTCAAAATCTGGGGTGGAGGAGAGCAGGGGGTGACAGGGGACAATGAGTGGGGGGGGTCATAGGGTGTGACCCCCACCCCAAAATGCCACAATTCGGGGGGGGTGAGAGGTGACAGGGATGGAGGAAATGTGGGTGCCCCCCACCCCAAATCCTTGAGTGCCAAGATCTGGGGAACAGTAGGGGCATGAGAGGTGACAGAGTTGGGGAAATGTGGGTGCCCCATGCCCAAACCCCCAAACACTTGGATCTGGAGGGAGATTGGGAGTGTGAGAGGTGACAGGGATTGGGGGGGTCACAGGGTGTGCCCCATCCCCAAAACCCCCCAGTTTGGGGAGAACGAGGAACACGAGCAGTGACAGGAACCCAGGTCAGATGTGCTGCCCCCCACCCCAAACCCCTGAATGCCAAAATCTGGGGGACAGCAGTGGGGTGAGAGAGGTGACAAGGACCGGGGGAATGTGGGTGCCCCCCACCCCAAACACCTAAACCCCCCCAGTTCAGGGAGAATGAGGAACATGAGCAATAACAGCAATCAGGGCTGGATGAGGTGCCCCCCACCCCAAACCCCTGAATGCCAAAATCTGAGGGAGGTGAGAGGGGTGACAAAGGACTGGGGGAATGTGGGTGCCCCCCATCCCCAAACACCTAAACCCCCCAATTAAGGGGGAATAACAAATATGAGCAGAATCGAGGGCGGACGCGGTGCCCCCCACCCCAACCACCCCAATCCTGGGGTGGGCACAGCAGGGCTGGGACCAGTGCCAGTGCTGGGGGTGCCCCCCACCCCAACCACCCCAATCCCAGGGTGGGCACAGCAGGGATGGGACCAGTGCCAGTGCTGGGGGTGCCCCCAGAGCCCCCCCTGCTCACCACGGCCCCGGGGTCCCGCAGGTCCTGCGCTGACAGCCCCAAGCTCTCGGCGTCCAGGCGGTAGAGCCCCGGCTCCTGCCGCCACTTGAGCCTCTTGCTGCTGTCGGAGCCGGCGTCGGCGCAGGGACACAGCACCTGGGGGACACCATGGAGGGGTCAGCGCCCTGCCAGGACCCCCCAGAGCCCCCCCAGGGCCTCCCCCAGACCCACCTCGAGCAGGGTGTAGCAGGAGTTCTTCTTGAGGAAGGTGCGGGAGGCCTTGTCCCGCCAGGAGTGCGCGGTGCCCACCTGCACCTCGAGCTGCCGCAGCTCCTCCAGGCGCACGGGCAGGTCCCGGCCCACGGCCACCAGACCCTCCAGGTCATCCAGGCAGGGGTAATGGTCACCGTTCTGAGGGGACAGTGACATGGGGACATGGCCACCAGACCCTCCAGGTCATGCAGGCACGGGTAATGGTCACCGTTCTGAGGGGACAGTGACATGGGGACATGGCCACCAAACCCTCCAGGTCATCCAGGCACGGGTAATGGTCACCGTTCTGAGGGGACAGTGACATGGGGACATGGCCACCAGACCCTCCAGGTCATCCAGGCAGGGGTAATGGTCACCGTTCTGAGGGGACAGTGACATGGGGACACATGGGGACACATGGGGACATGGCCACCAAACCCTCCAGGCACGGGTAGTGGTCACCGTTCTGAGGGGACACGGGGTCAGGGGTGACATGGGGACACGTGGGGACACGGTGGCAGGAACAGGGACAGGATGGGATGGGGACATGGTGGCAGATGGGAGGGGTCCATGGGGACAGGGACAGGGAGGTGTCCAGCATCCATGGGGACAGGACGGGGATGGACAATGTCCAGAATCCATGGGGACAGGGACACAAAAGCATCCAGGGGGACAGAGTGGGGACACAGGGGTGTCCAGAGTCCATGGGGACAGAGACAGGGAGGTGTCCAGTGTCCTTGGGGACAGGATGGGGACACAAGGGTGTCCAGAGTCCATGACAGGGACAGGGAGGTGTCCGTGTGTCCAGGATGGGGACACAGAGGTGTCCCCTGTCCAGGAGACAGCCCAGGCACTCAGGGCTGTGCAGTGAGGGGTCCCTGGGGGTCTCGGGATTCTCAGGGGGGTCCTAAGGGGTCCAAGGGGGTCCCAGGGTGTCCCTGGGGGTCTCAGGGTGTCCCAGGTGTCTCAGGGGGTCCCAGGGTGTCCCAGGGGGTCCCAGGGGTGTCCCAGGGTGTCCCAGAGGTCCCAGGGGTCTCAGGGGGGTCCCAGGGTGTCCCTGGGGGTCTCGGGGGTCTCAGGGGTCCCAGGGTGTCCCAGGGGGTTCCAGGGTGTCCCAGGGATCCCAGGGGTGTCCCAGGGGGTTTCAGGGGGGTGCCCCAGGGTGTCCCAGGGGTGTCCCAGGGGTGTCCCAGGGTGTCACCAGGGGTGTCCCAGGGGTGTCCAGGGTGCCCCAGGGTGTCCCAAGGGTGCAGAGCCCACCTGGATCTCCTCGACGTCGGCGATCCAGGCTCGGGCCTTGCCCAGGGCCTCCTTCAGGGCCTGGATGTTGGGCAGCAGCGCTGGAATGTTCTCGGCCTCCTTGATGATGGCAGCCAGCGTGGCCGGGGGGTGCTTCTGCCTGTGGGGGGCAGAGCCAGGGACCTGAGACCCCCCTGACACCCCAGGGACCCCCCTGATACCCCAGAGCCAGGGACCCCAGAGCCAGGGACCTGAGACCCCCCTGACACCCCAGGGACCCCCCTGATACCCCAGAGACCCCCCTGACACCCCAGGGACCCCCCTGATACCCCAGAGACCCCCCTGACACCCCAGGGACCCCCCTGAAACCCCAGAGACCCCCCTGATACCCCAGAGACCCCCCTGACACCCCAGAGACCCCCCTGAAACCCCAGAGACCCCCCTGATACCCCCAGGGACCCCCCTGACACCCCCAGGGACCCCCCTGACACCCCCAGGGACCCCCAAAGCCAGGGCAGGAGCCTCTGAGGAGCAGCTGAACCCCAAATTTTCATCCCCTCTCCCCACAGAGTCACCCCCAGCCCCTTTGTCCCTACTCAGGGAACAGAGGGCACAGCCCCAGCGCCCCCTCCCCCTGGGGACACTCCAGCCTCTTTGGGGACAGCCCCAGCCCCTTTGGGGACATCTCCAGCCCCTTTATCTCCCCCTGGGGACAGCTCCAGCCCCCTTGGGGACAGCTCCAGCCTCTTCGGGGACAGCTCCAGCCCCTTTGGGGACAGCCCCAGCCCCTTTGGGGACAGCCCCAGCCCCTTTATCTCCATTTAGGGACAGCTCCAGTCCCTTTATTCCCCCCAGCTCAGGGTCTCTCCCCCTGGGGACAGCTCCAGCCCCTTTGGGGACTGCTCCAGCCCCTTTATCTCCCCCCAGCTCAGGGTCCCTCCCCCTGGGGACAGCTCCAGCCCCTTTATCTCCAGCCCCTTTATCTCCCTTTAGGGACAGCTCCAGCCCCTTTATCCCCCCCAGCTCAGGGTCTCTCCCCCTGGGGACAGCTCCAGCCCCTTTGGGAACTGCTCCAGCCCCTTTATCCCCCCCAGCTCAGGGTCCCTCCCCCTAGGGACATCTCCACCCTCCCATCTCCCCCCTGCCCGGGCTCCCTGGCCCCGACCTGGCCTCGAGGCACATCTGGGCCTTCTCCTCCCAGCGCTGGGCGATGGTCAGCAGCTCCTGCAGCTCGGCCATGGCCACGTCCACGGCGGGGCTGGGGGCCACGGTGCGGCCGGCCTGGATGAGGCCGCGCATGACGGGCAGGGGGACGCGGGCGCGGGGGGAGCGCAGCGTGGCCGTCACCTCCTCCAGCCACGCGGCCTGGGCCAGCTGCCGCTCCAGCCGCCGGCCCTCGGGCACCTCCACGCCCAGGCGGGCCCCACGCTCCAGCAGCTCCTGCAGGGCCCCCGCGCCCGGAGCGGCAACGGCCAGCGCGGCCCGGGCCTCGGCCTGGAAGGCTTCGACTCGGTCCAGCAGGGCCTGGGGGGGACAGGGGACAGTGTGGGACATCATGGGGACAGACATGGGACACGGGGACAGGGACAGACAGGGGACAGTGTGGGACAGACAGGGGACAGTGTGGGACAGACAGGGGACATCGTGGGGACAGTGTGGGGACACCCCAGAGATTCCCCCCACTCAGCCTGGGAGGCTTCGACTCGGTCCAGCAGGGCCTGGGGGGGACATGGGGTCAGGGATGGACAGGGGACAGTGTGGGACATCGTGGGGACAGACAGGGGACAGTGTGGGACAGACAGGCGACAGTGTGGGACATCATGGGGACAGCAGTGGGACAGTGTGGGGACAGACAGGGATCCCCCCCCTCGGCCTGGAAGGCTTCGACTCGGTCCAGCAGGGCCTGGGGGGACACGGGGACAGGGATGGACAGGGGACAGAGTGGGGACAGACAGGGGACACTCCCGAGACATTGTGTGATACCCTGGGACACACAGGGACACACAGGGACAGCGTGGGACACAAAGGGGGCAGTGTGGGACATCATGGACACAGACAGGGGACACTCCTGGGACATTGTGTGATACCCCTGGGACACACAGGGACACACAGGGGACAGCGTGGGACACACAGGGACAACCCTGGGACACACAGGGACACGAGGTTAGGGACAGACAGGGGACAGCAATGGGACACACAGGGACAATGTGGGACACACAGGGACATGCTTGGGACACTGTATAACAGCCCAGACACTGTGGGACACCACTGGGACACTGTGTGACACTCCAGGGACCCCGTGTGACCCCGTGTGACCCCGCGTGACCCCGTGTGACCCCGCGTGACCCCGTGTGACCCCGTGTGACCCCGTGTGACCCCGTGTCCCACCTGCACGTCCCCGATCTGGTGCATCACGCAGGGCAGTTGGTTCATCTGCTCCAGGAACGCCCGCAGCTCCTCCAGCGTCAGCGCCGGCGCGGGGACCCTGCGGGGACAGGGACATTGTGGGGACATTGTGGGGACATTGTGGGGACAGGGACATTGTGGGGACACTGCGGGGACAGGGACACTGCAGGGACAGGGACACTGTGGGGACACTGTGGGGACAGGAACATTGCTAGGGACACTGAGGGGACACTGTGGGGACAGGGAAAGGACAGGAAGAGGATGGGGACCCTGCAGGGACAGGGACATTAAGGGGACAGGGACACTGCAGGGACAGGGACACTGTGGTGACACTGTGGGGACCCTGTGGTGACACTGCTCAGCTGGTGACACTCTGGGGACACTGTGGTGACACTCTAGGGACACTGTGGTGACACCGTGGTGACCCCAGTGACCCCGTGGTGACCCCATGGTGACCCTGTGGTGACACTGCCCAGCTGGTGACACTGTGGTGACCCTGTGGTGACACCGTGGGGACACTGTGGGGACCTTGTGGTGACACTCTGGGGACACTCTGGGGAGACTGCCCTGCTGGTGACACTCTGAGGACACTCTAGGGACACTGTGGTGACACCGTGGTGACACTGGTGACACTCTAGGGACACTCTGGGGACACTGCCCTGCTGGTGACATTCTGGTGACACTCTAGGGACACCGTGGTGACCCTGTGGTGACAACTCTGGTGACCCCGCGGTGACCCCGTGGTGACCCCGTGGGGATGCTGGTGACACTCTGGTGACACTGCCCAGCTGGTGACCCCGTGGTGACCCCGAGGTGACCCTGTGGTGCCCCTGTGGTGACACTCTGGTGATACCGTGGGGACATTGGTGACACTCTAGGGACACTGTGGTGACCCCGTGGTGACCCCGTGGTGACCCCGAGGTGACCCTGTGGTGACCCCGTGGTGACCCCGCCCTGCTGGTGACACTCTGGGGACACTGCCCAGCTGGTGACCCTGTGATGACCCCGTGGTGACCCCGAGGTGACACTGCCCTGTGGTGACCCCATGGTGACCCCGAGGTGACCCCGTGGTGACCCCAGTGACCCCGTGGTGACCCTGTGGTGACCCCGTGGTGACCCCGTGGTGACCCCGTGGTGACCCCATGGTGACCCTGCCCTGCTGGTGACACTCTGGGGACACTGCCCAGCTGGTGACCCTGTGGTGACCCCGTGGTGACCCCGTGATGACCCCGTGGTGACCCTGTGGTGACCCTGTGGTGACACCGTGCGGACGCTGGTGACACTCTGGTGACACTGCCCAGCTGGTGACCCTGTGGTGACCCCGTGATGACCCCGTGGTGACCCTGAGGTGACCCTGTGGTGACCCCGTGGTGACACTGCCCTGTGGTGACCCCGTGGTGACCCTGTGGTGACAATGCCCTGCTGGTGACCCTGTGGTGACCCCGACGTGACGCCGAGGTGACCCCGAGGTGACCCCGAGGTGACCCCGTGGTGACCCTGTGGTGACACCGTGCGGACGCTGGTGACACTCTGGTGACACTGCCCAGCTGGTGACCCTGTGGTGACCCCGCGGTGACCCCGTGGTGACCCCGAGGTGACCCCGCGGTGACCCCGTGGTGACCCTCACCCGGTCTCCTGGGAGCTGATGAGCCCCAGGGCCTCGGAGACGCAGCGCTCGGCCTGGCCCAGGCAGCCCTTGAGGCGGTGCAGGAGCTCGTTCTCGGGGAACTTGCGCTCCCGCGCCTCCGACTCCAGCGCCCGCAGCTCCTCCAGCGCTGCCAGCAGGCACAGCCGGGGGTCAGGGCCGGGCTCGGAGCCCCCCAAAACCCCCTGGAGAAACCCCCAGGAGAACCCCCCAAAACCCCCTGGAGAATCTCCCAAAACCCTCTTGGGAGCCACCCAAAACTGCCCTGGAGAACCCCCCAAAATCCCCCTTGGGAGCCCCTCAAAATCCCCTGGAGAACCCCCCAAAATCCCCCTGGAGAGCCCCCCAAAATCCCCCTTTGAGAGCCCTCCAAAACCGCCCTGGAGAGCCCCCCCAAAACCCCCCTGAGAGCCCCCCAAACCCCCCTGGGGACCCCCAAAACTGCCCTGGGGACCCCCAAACTGCCCTGGGGACCCCCAAAACCCCCTTGAGAGCCCCCCAAACCCCTCTGGGGACCCCAAAACCCCTCTGGGGACCCCCAAACCCCCCTGGGGACCTCCCCAAACCCCTCTGGGGACCCCCAAACCCCCCGGGGACCCCCAAACCCCCCGGGGACCCCCAAACCCCTCTGGGGACCCCCCCAAAACCCCCCTTGAGAGCCCCCCAAACCCCCCCCCGAGAGCCCTCCAAACCCCCCCGGGGACCCCCAAAACCCTCCTGGGGACCCCCAAAACCCCCTGGAGAACCCCCCTGAATCCCCCTGGAGAACCCTCAAACCCCCCTTGGGAGTCCCCAAAATCCCCCTTGGAGCCACCCAAAACTGCCCTGGAGAATCCCCCAAAATCCCCTGGAGAACCCCTAAAATCCCCCTTGGAGAACCCCCCAAAACTGCCCTGCAGAACCCCCCAAAATCCCCTTGGAGAACCCCCCAAAATCCCCCTGGAGAACCCCCCCGAATCCCCCGTGGGGACCCCCCAAAATCCCCCTGGAGAACCCCCCAAAACCCCCCAGGAGAGCCCCCCAAAACCCCCATTGGGAGACTCATAAAAGCCCCTCTGAGAGCGAGCCCCCAAAACCCCCCTTGGGAATCCCCAAAATCCCCCTGGCAACCCCCAAAACCCCTCTGGGGACCCCCAAACCACCCTTAGGATCCCCCCAAACCCCCCTTGAGAGCCCCCCAAACCCCTCTGGGTACCCCCAAACCCCCCGGGGACCCCCACTCACTGCGCTTGCGGCCGTCCTCCACCTCGAGGGCCACGCGCACTTTGTTGGCCCAGGTGTCGAAGGACTCGGCGCGCACCTTGAGCTTGTGCAGCATGGCCGGCAGCTCGTCCAGGGTGTAGCGGTACCTGGGGGGCACTGGGGCTCACTGGGAGCCCCCACGTGCACCCCAAAAGGGACAAAGGGGACCCCCAGACTGAGCTCCTGGGTGCTGAGATCTTCGGCACCCCCAAATCACAGCCAGGGTCACACCAGGACCCACAGCCCAGCCAGCAAAGGTCCCAACACCCCAAATCCCACCCCAAATTCCACCCCAAATTTTACAGACCCCCACAAACACCCCCAGGTCCCCAGCACCCCCAAAACCATCCCCAAATTGGTAGAGGAGCCACCAGGTTGTGGTTGTGTCCCCATCCCAGGGACACCCCGAGATCTTCAGCACCCCCAAATCACAGCCAGGGTCACCCACAGCTCAACCCCACGTGTGTCCCCAGGGTCACATCAAATCCCCCCCAAAAAATGAACCCCAAATCTTACAGACCCCCACAAACACCCCCAGGTCCCCAGCACCCCCAAACCCATCTCCCACCCCCCAATCCCTGTCCTATTGCCCCCAACCTCTCTCCCACCCCCCCAAATTCCTGCCCCAGGCCCCAAACCCTCTCCAAGCCCCCAAATGTCTCTCCCAGCCCCCTAAACCCCTCTCCAAACCCCCCTAATCCTCCCAAACCCCATTGAAATCCTGCCAACCCCTCTCCAAACCCCCCAAACCCCATTCAAACCCCCCAAACCCCATTTAACCCCCCCAAACCCCATTCAAACTACCCCAAACCCCATTTAAATCCCTCTGAACCCCATTTAAACCACTCTAAACACCCCACACCCCATTCAAACTCCCCCAGACCCCATCCAACCCCCCCAAACCCCATTCAATCCCCCCAAACCCCATTTTAAACCCCTCTAAACCCCATTTAAACCCTCCCCAAACCCCATTCAAACTCTACCCAACCCCTCTCCAAACCCCATTCAAACCCCCCAAACCCCATTTTAAACCCCTCTAAACCTCATTAAACCCCCCCAAACCCCATTTTAACCCCCCCAAACCCCATTTAACCCCCCCAGACCCCATTCAAAGCCCCCAACCCCATTTTAACCCCCCCAAACCCCATTTAACCCCCCCCAGACCCCATTCAAAGCCCCCAACCCCATTTTAACCCCCCCAAACCCCATTTAACCCCCCCAAACCCCATTGAAACCCCTCTAAACCCCATTCAAACTCCCCCCAACCCCTCTCCAAACCCCATTCAAACTCTACCCAACCCCTCTCCAAACCCCATTTAAACCCCTCTAAACCCCATTTAACCCCCCCAAACCCCATTTTAACCCCCCAAACCCCATTCAAAGCCCCCCAAACCCCATTCAAACTCTACCCACCCCCCCCAAACCCCATTTTAACCCCCCCAAACCCCATTTGAACCCCTCTAAACCTCATTTAATCCCCCGCAAACCCCGTTCAAACTCCATTTAAACCCCTCTAAACCCCATTTAAACCCCTCTGAACCCCATTTAAACCACTCTAAACACCCCAGACCCCATTCAAACCCCCCCAAACCCCATTTAAACCCCCCAAACCCCATTGGAACCCCCCCAAACCCCATTCAAACTCCCCCAAACCCCATTTAAACCCCTCTAACCCCATTTTAACCCCCCCAAACCCCATTTAAACCCCCTCTAAACCCCATTTAAGCCCCCCCAAACCCCATTTAAACCCTCCAGACCCCATTCAAACTCCCCCCAACCCCTCTCCAAACCCCATTTTAACCCCCCAAACCCCATCCAAACCCCCCCAAACCCCATTCAAACCCCCCCAAACCCCATTTTAACCCCCCCAAACCCCATTCAAACTCTACCCAACCCCCCAAACCCCATTTTAACCCCCCCAAACCCCATTTAAACCCCCCCAAACCCCATTCTCACCCCCCCAGGGCCCCACCTGAGGTACTGCTTGCTGCGGGGGCACTTGCAGAGGTCGTCCATGTGGTAGAGGCAGACGAGGCCCTGGGGGCAGTCGTAGCAGGCCAGGGCAGACAGGAAACACGTGGTCTTGCACTTGTCACACTGCCTCTCATCGTCGGGCAGCAGCTCAAAGGCCTCGCGCTCGGCCTCCGTGATGCCCTGGGGGGGCAGGAAAATGCACATCAGAACCCCCCCGTGGGGATTTTGGGGTGTTCTCAGTGCCCTCAATCCCTTCATGATGCTCTGAGAGGGATAAAAATCCCTCCTGTAGCTCCAGCCCTTCCTGCTCTGTCTCCATGATGCCCTGAGAGGGCAGGAAAACCAACATCAGACCCTGCTCATAGAGATTTTGGGGTGTTCTCAGTGCCCCCAATCCCTCCATGATGCTCTAAGAGGGATAAAAATTCTGTCAGATCCCCCCCATGGAGATTTTGGGGTGTTCTCAGCGCCCCCAATCCCTCCATGATGCTCTGAAAGGGATAAAAATCCCTCCTGTAGCTCCAGCCCTTCCTGCTCTGCCTCCGTGATGCCCTGGGGGGGCAAAAAAACCAACATCAGAACCCCCCCGTGGGGATTTTGGGGTGTTCTCAGCACCTCCAAACTGTTCATGATGCTCTGAGAGGGATAAAAATCCCTCCTGTAGCTCCAACCCTTCCTGCTCTGCCCCCATTATGTCCTGGGGGGGGCAAAAAAAACCAACATCAGACCCCCCCATGGAGATTTTGGGGTGTTCTCAGTGCCCCCAAACTGTTCATGATCCGCTCAAAGAGATAAAAATTCCCCCACATTTCCCTCTGTAGCTCCAGCCCTTCCTGCTCTGCCTCCATGATGCCCTGGGGGGCCAAAAAACCCAACATCAGACCCTGCTCATGGAGAGTTTGGGGTGTTCTCAGTGCCCACAATCCCTTCATGATGCTCTGAGAGGGATAAAAATCCCCCCTGTGGCTCCAGCCCTTCCTGCTCTGCCTCCGTTATGTCCTAGGGGAGCAGAAAAATGCACATCAGAACCCCCCCGTGGGGATTTTGGGGTGTTCTCAGTGCCCCCAATCCCTTCATGATGCCCTGAGAGGGATAAAAATCCCTCCTGTAGCTCCAACCCTTCCTGCTTTGCCTCCATTATGCCCTGGGGGGGTAGAAAAAAGGACATTAGAACCCCCCTATGGAGATTTTGGGGTGTTCTCAGCACGCCCAAACTGTTCATGATCCACTCAAAGAGATAAAAATTCCCCCACATTTCCCTCCTGTAGCTCCAACCCCTCCTGCTCTGCCTCCGTGATGCCCTGGGGGGGCAGGAAAATGGAGATCAGACCCCCCCGTGGGGATTTTGGGGTGTTCTCAGTGCCCCCAATCCCTTCATGATCCCCTGAGGGTGACACAACCCCAACCCTCACCCCCTCCTCAGACTTTTTGGGGTGCCCCTAACACCCCTATAAACCCTTAGGGGTGGCACAATCACAACCCTCACCCCTTTCCCAGAGCTTTTGGGGTGCCCCTAACACCCTCAGTACCCCCATAACCCCTTAAGGGTGACACAACCACAACCCTCACCCCCTCCTTGGGGATTTTGGGGTGCCCCTAACACCCCTATAAACCCTTAGGGGTGGCACAAACCCAACCCTCACCCCCTCCCCAGAGCTTTTGGGGTCCCCCCAGTAGCCCCTAACTCCTCTGGGACCTCCCAGGGGATCTTTTGGGGTGCCCCTAACACCCCCATAACCCCAAGGGCAGCACAACCACAACCCTCACCCCCCCCTCAGGGATTCTGGGGTGCCCCAAACACCCCTATAAACCCTTAGGGGTGACACAACCACAACCCTCACCCCCTCCTCAGAGCTTCTGGGGTGCCCCCAGCACCCCCAGTACCCCCATAACCCCTTAAGGGGGGCACAACCCCAACCCTCACCCCCTCCTCAGACTTTTTGGGGTGCCCAGTACCCCCATAACCCCCAAAGGGTGCCACAAACCCAACCCTCACCCCCTTCCCAGGGGTTTTGGGGTGCCCCTAACACCCCCAGTACCCCCATAATCCCCAACGGGTGACACAAACACAACCCTCACCCCTTTCCCAGAGCTTTTGGGGTGCCCCAACCCCTCCACAACCCCCTCAGGGTGGCACAACCACAACCCTCACCCCCTCCTCAGACTTTTTGGGGTGCCCCCAACAGCCCTATAAACCCTTAGGGGTGGCACAATCACCACCCTCACCCCTTTCCCAGAGCTTTTGGGGTGCCCAGTGCCCCCATAACCCCCCCTGAAAGAGGCACAAACACAACCCTCACCCCCTTCCCAGAGTTTTTGGGGTACCCCTAACACCCTCACCTCCTCCACAACCCCCTCAGGGTGACACAACCCCAACCCTCACCCCCTCCTCAGGGATTTGGGTTGCCCCCAACTACTCCATAACCCCCAAAGGGTGCCACAAACCCAACCCTCACCCCCTCCTCAGGGATTTTGGGGTACCCCTAACACCCCCAGTACCCCCATAACCCCCTCAGGGTGCCACAACCCCAACCCTCACCCCCTCCCCAGCCCTTCAGGTGCCCCCCAACCCCTCCACAACCCCCCAAAAACGCCACAACCCCCCCCTCCATCTCCCCCTACCCCTTCCCCCAACCATCCCCATTGTTGGGGGGCGCCCCCCACCCTCCCCCCCCCGTATTTTCGGGGGTGCCCCCACCTTCTCGAGCAGGGCCTTGCGCAGCTTGCGCTCCTCCTGCACGAGCACGAACATCTCCTTGTGCACGGCGGCCGCCAGGTTCAGGTCCAGCTTCTCGGGGCTGGCCGCCATCTTGCAGATCAGCTCCTCGTGCGAGAACACGCAGTAGCGGCGCAGGCGGCGATAGTGCTCGATGCACTGCCGGCCTGCGGGGAGCTGGGGGGAAAACGGGGGGTCAGGGGGGTCCCCAAAACCTGAGAGAGCCCCTGGACACCCTAAACACAGCCCTGAACCCATTGGAGTAACCCCAGTACTCAGACACCCCATAGACTTGTACTGGGTAGTGCTCGATGCACTGCCAGCCTGCGGGGAGCTGGGGGGAAAAACAGGGGTCAGGGGGGTCCCTAAAATCTGGGGGGACCCCTAAACACAGCCCTGAACCCAGCTGGGCTGAGCCCCCAAAGCTGGGATAGCCCAGTGCTCAGTGTAGTGCTCGAGGCACTGCCGGCCTGCGGGGAGCTGGGGGGAAAATGGGGGTCAGGGGGGTCCCCAAAACCCCTGGGACATCCTAAACACAGCCCTGAACCCAGTGGAGTAACCCCAGTGCTGATCCCCCAAAGCTGGGAACCCTCCCATAGCCCTGAACTGGGCAGTGCTTGATGCATCCCCTGCCTGTGGGGAGCTGAGGGGAAAATGGGGGCTCAGGGGGGTCCCCAAAACCTCAGAGACCCCCTAAACACAGCCCTGAACCCTGCTGGGCTGAGCCCCCAAAGCTGGGATAGCCCAGTGCTCAGACACCCCATAGCCCTGCACTGGGTAGTGCTCGATGCATCCCCTGCCTGTGGGGAGCTGAGGGGAAACGGGGGCTCAGGGGGGTCCCCAAAACCTCAGAGACCCCCTAAACACAGCCCTGAACCAAGCGGAGTAACCCCAGTGCTCAGACACCCCATAGACTTGTACTGGGTAGTGCTCGATGCACTGACAGCCTGCGGGGAGCTGGGGGGAAAACGGGGGGAAATGGGGGGTCAGGGGGGTCCCCAAAACCCCTGGGACACCCTAAACACAGCCCTGAACCCAGTGGGGTAACCCCAGTGCTGATCCCCCAAAGCTGGGATAGCCCAGTGCTCAGTGTAGTGCTCGATGCACTGCCGGCCCGCGGGGAGCTGGGGGAAAATGGGGGGAAGACGGGGGTCCCTAAGATCTGGGGGGACCCCTAAACACAGCCCTGAACCCAGCGGGGTAAGCCCAGGGCTGAGCCCCCAAAGCTGGGATAGCCCAGAACTCAGACACCCCATAGACACCCCATGCACTGCCGGCCCACGGGGAGCTGGGGGGAAAACGGGGGGAAATGGGGGGTCAGGGGGGTCCCCAAAACCTCAGAGACCCCCTAAACACAGCCCTGAACCAAGCGGAGTAACCCCAGTGCTCAGACACCCCATAGACTTGTACTGGGTAGTGCTCGATGCACTGACGGCCTGCGGGGAGCTGGGGGGAAAACGGGGGGTCAGGGGGGTCCCTAAAATCTGGGGGGACCCCCTGGACACCCTAAACACAGCCCTGAACCCAGCTGGGTAACCCCAGTGCTCAGACACCCCATAGACTTGTACTGGGTAGTGCTCGATGCACTGCCGGCCTGCGGGGAGCTGGGGGGAAATGGGGGGTCAGGGGGGTCCCCAAAACCTCAGAGAGCCCCTAAACACAGCCCTGAACCCAGCTGAACCCCCAAACTTGGGAACCCTCCCATAGACTTGTACTGGGTAGTGCTCGATGCACTGCTGGCCTGCAGGGAGCTGGGGGAAAATGGGGGGTCAGGGGGCTCAGGGGGGTCCCCGAAATCTGGGGGGACCCCTAAACACAGCCCTGAATCCAGTGGAGTAACCCCAGGGCTGAGCCCCCAAAGCTGGGATAGCACAGAACTCAGTGTAGTGCCTGGATAGTGCTCGATGCACTGCCGGCCTGCAGGGAGCTGGGGGGAAAATGGGGGGTCAGGGGGGTCCCCAAAACCCCTGGGACATCCTAAACACAGCCCTGAACCCAGCGGGGTAAGCCCAGTGCTCAGACACCCCATAGACTTGTATTGGGTAGTGCTCGATGCACTGCCGGCCTGCGGGGAGCTGGGGGGAAAACGGGGGGAAATGGGGGGTCAGGGGGGTCCCCAAAACCTCAGAGACCCCCTAAACACAGCCCTGAACCCAGCTGGGCTGAGCCCCCAAAGCTGGGATAGCCCAGTGCTCAGTGTAGTGCCTGGATAGTGCTCGATGCACTGCCGGCCCGCGGGGAGCTGGGGGGAAAATGGGGGGTCAGGGGGGTCCCCAAAACCCCTGGGACACCCTAAACACAGCCCTGAACCCAGTGGGGTAACCCCAGTGCTGATCCCCCAAAGCTGGGATAGCCCAGTGCTCAGTGTAGTGCTCGATGCACTGCCGGCCCGCGGGGAGCTGGGGGAAAATGGGGGGAAGACGGGGGTCCCTAAGATCTGGGGGGACCCCTAAACACAGCCCTGAACCCAGTGGGGTAAGCCCAGGGCTGAGCCCCCAAAGCTGGGATAGCCCAGAACTCAGACACCCCATAGACACCCCATGCACTGCCGGCCCACGGGGAGCTGGGGGGAAAACGGGGAGAAATGGGGGGTCAGGGGGGTCCCCAAAACCTCAGAGACCCCCTAAACACAGCCCTGAACCAAGCAGGGTAACCCCAGTGCTCAGACACCCCATAGACTTGTACTGGGTAGTGCTCGATGCACTGCCGGCCTGCAGGGAGCTGGGGGAAAATGGGGGGTCAGGGGGGTCCCCAAAACCCCTGGGACACCCTAAACACAGCCCTGAACCCATTGGAGTAACCCACACAGCCCTGAACCCAGTGGGGTAACCCCAGGGCTGATCCCTCAAAGCTGGGATAGCCCAGAACTCAGACACCCCATAGACTTGTAGTGGGTAGTGCTCAATGCACTGCTGGCCCGCGGGGAGCTGGGGGGAAAATGGGGGGTCAGGGGGGTCCCCAAAACCCCTGGGACACCCTAAACACAGCCCTGAACCCAGTGGGGTAACCCCAGTGCTGAACCCACAAAGCTGGGATAGCCCAGGGCTCAGTGTAGTGCTCGATGCACTGCCGGCCTGCGGGGAGCTGGGGGAAAAACGGGGGGAAATGGGGGCTCAGGGGGGTCCCCAAAATCTGGGGGGACCCCTAAACACAGCCCTGAACCCAGCTGGGTAACCCCAGGGCTGATCCCCCAAAGCTGGGATAGCCCAGTGCTCAGTGTAGTGCTCGATGCACTGCCGGCCCGCGGGGAGCTGGGGGAAAATGGGGGGAAGACGGGGGTCCCTAAGATCTGGGGGGACCCCTAAACACAGCCCTGAACCCAGCGGGGTAAGCCCAGGGCTGAGCCCCCAAAGCTGGGATAGCCCAGAACTCAGACACCCCATAGCCCTGTACTGGGTACACTCGATGCACTGCCGGCCTGCGGGGAGCTGGGGGGAAAACGGGGGGAAATGGGGGGTCAGGGGGGTCCCCAAAACATGGGGGGACCCCTAAACACAGCCCTGAACCCAGTGGGGTAAGCCCAGGGCTGAGCCCCCAAAGCTGGGGTACCCCAGAACTCAGACACCCCATAGACTTGTATTGGGTAGTGCTCAATGCATCCCCTGCCTGTGGGAAGCTGGGGGGAAATGGGGGCTCAGGGGGGTCCCCAAAACCTGGGGGCACCCCTAAACACAGCCCTGAACAGATCTCAGCACCCCCAAACCCGGGGAACCCCTCCCATAGCCCTGACCTGGGCAGTGCTCCATGCACCCCCTACCTGTGGGGGCTCCCCAAAACGGGGCCCAGAATATTCTGAATATTCTGGATATTTTCCTTCCCTCCCCAGGTGCATTTTCCACCCCCTCAGGTACTTTCTGTGCCCCTCCAAGCACATTTTGTGTCCCCCTGAATTTTCTTTTCCTTCCTTTCTCCACCCTCAAATTTCCCCATTTCCCTCTTTGCGCTCCCTGAGTTTTTTTTGCTGATTCCCCCCAGGTATTTCTGTTTATTTTTCTACCCCCCAGGTATTTCTTTTACCCCTTCAGGTACTTTTGTGCCCCTCCAAACACATTTTATGCCTCCAGAATTTTACCTTCTCCTTTTCTTTTCCTTCCTTCCTCCACCCTCAAATTTCCCCATTTCCCTCTTTACCTTCCCCAATTTTTTTTGTTGATTCCCCCAGGTTTTTCTCTGCCCCCCAGGTTTATTTTTATGCCTCCTCAGGTACTTTCTATGCCACTCCAAACACATTTTATGCCTCCAGAATTTTGGCTTCTCCTTTTCTTTTCCTTCCTTTCTCCACCCTCAAATTTCCCCATTCCCCCGTAAATTTTTCTTCGCCCTCCTCCGCTTTCTTCCTTGATTCCCCCATGTATTTTCTGCCTCCCCAGGGACATTTTCTGCCTCCCCAGGTATTTCTTCTACTCCTTCAAGCACATTTTCTGCCCCTCCAAGCACATTTTGTGCCCCACTCAATTTTGGCTTCTCCTTTTCTTTTCCTTCCTTTCTCCACCCTCAATTTTCCCCATTTCCCTCTTTGCACTCCCCAATTTTTTTGCTGATTCCCCCAGGTATTTCTCTGCCCCCCAGGCAATTTTGTGCCCCTCCAATCACATTTTATGCCTCCAGAATTTTACCTTCTCCTCTTCCTTTCCTTCCTTCCTCCACCCTCAATTTTCGCCGTTCCCCCGTAAATTTTTCTTCGCCCTCCTCCGCTTTCTTTGTTGATTCCCCCAGATATTTTCTGCCTCCCCAGGTATTTTTTCTCCCCCTTCAGCCACTTTTGTGCCCCTCCAAGCACATTTTGTGCCCCACTCAATTTTGGCTTCTCCTTTTCTTTTCCTTCCTTTCCCCACCCTCAAATTTCCCTGTTTTCCCATAAATTTTTCTTTGCCCTTCCCTGTTTTTCTTTGTTGATTCCCCCAGATATTCTCTGCCTCCCCAGGTATTTTTTCTCCCCGTTCATGTACCTTCTATGCCCCTCCAAGCACATTTCATGCCTCCAGAATTTTACCTTCTCCTCTTCTTTTCCTCCCTCCTCCCCCCTCAAATTTCCCTGTATTCCCATAAATTTTTCTTCGCCCTCCTCCGCTTTCTTCCTTGATTCCCCCGTGCATTTTCTGCCTCCCCAGGTGAATTTTCTGCCCCTCCCAGGGTATTTTGGAGCCCCCCCCGAGCTCACCCAGTCAGCCGTGCAGAAGTTGACGGCCTCAGCAAAGTTGTAGCCCTGGTTGAAGCCGCTGTGGTAGGCGCGGGGGAAGGTGATGACGAACTCGCCTGCGCATTGGTTGGTCCGGACCACCTGGGGGCGCACCTGAGCTCAGCGCCGGCCTCGGGAGGGGGGGACAGGGCTGGGGACAGGGGATGGGGACGGCCCCAAACTCACGGGGACGCCGTGGGCCATGAGGGTGTTGGGGTTCATGAGGGTGACGAGCTGGTGCAGGAGGTCGGGCTGGCTCTCGAACAGCTCCGGCGTCAGCTTCTTCATCACCTCCTCCAGGTGCTCGGCCGCGAACGACGGGACCCCGTACCAGGTCTTGGGCTCGCCCCTGGGGGTGGGGGACACCCCAAAAACCTCCTTAGTCCAGCCTAAAAATCTCCTCATTCCACCCCAAAAACCTCATCCCACCCCGTACCAGGTCTTGGGCTCGCCCCTGGGGGAGAGGGAGAGCCGAAAAACCTCCTTATTGCATCCTAAAAACCTCCTCATCTCACCCCAAAAACCTCCTTAGTGCATCCTAAAAACCTCCTCATCCCACCCCAAAAACCTCCTTATTCTATCATAAAAACCTCATCCCATCCCAAAAACTTCCTCATCCCATTCTGTACCGCCCCAAAAATCTCCTCATCTCACCCCAAAAACCTCCTTAGTCCAGCCTAAAAACCACCTTATTCCATCCTAAACACCTCCTCATCCCACCCCGTACCAGGTCTTGGGCTCGCCCCTGGGGTGAGGGACACCCCAAAAACCTCCTAATCCATCCTAAAAACCTTCTCATTCCACCCCAAAAACCTCCTTATTCTATCCTAAAAACCTCCCTATTCTATCCTAAAAACCTCCTTAGTGCATCCTAAAAACCTCCCTATTCCATCCCAAAAACCTCCTTATTCTATCCCAAAAACCTCCTCATCTCACCCCAAAAACCTCCTTATTACACCCCAAAAACCTCCTTATTCCATCCTAAAAACCTCCTTATTCTATCCTAAAAACCTCGTTATTCTATCTTAAAAACCTGCCTATTCCATCCTAAAAACCTCCTCATTCCACCCTAACAACCTCCTTATTCTATCCTAAAAATTTCACCATCCCACCCCGTACCAGGTCTTGGGCTCACCCCTGGGGTGGGGGACACCCCAAAAACCTCCTTAGTCCATCCTAAAAACCTCCTTAGTCCATCCTAAAAACCTCCTTATTCTATCCTAAAAACCTCCCTATTCCATCCTAAAAACCTCCTCATCTCACCCCAAAAACCTCCTTATTCTATCCTAAAAACCTCCTTAGTCCAGCCTAAAAACCTCCTTAGTCCAGCCTAAAAACCTCCTGATCCCATTCTGTACCGCCCCAAAAACCTCCTCGTCCCACCCCAAAAACCTCCTTATTCCATCATAAAACCCTCCTCATCCCATTCTGTACTGCCCGAAAAACTTCCTCATCCCACCCCAAAAACCTCATCCCACCCCCTACCAGGTCTTGGGCTCGCCCCTGGGGTGGGGAACACCCCAAAAACCTCCTTAGTCCAGCCTAAAAACCTTCTTATCCCACCCCAAAAACCTCCTTATTCTATCCTAAAAACCTCCTCATCCCACCCCGTACTAGGTCTTGGGCTCAGCCCTGGGGTGGGGGACACCCCAAAAACCTCCTAATCCATCCTAAAAACCTCCTGATCCATCCTAAAAACCTCCTCATTCCACCCCAAAAACCTCCTTAGTCCATCCTAAAAATTTCATCTTCCCACCCCATACCAGGTCTTGGGCTCGCCCCTGGGTGTGGGAGACCCCAAAAACCTCCTAATCCATCCTAAAAACCTTCTTATCCCACCCAAAAACCTCCTTATTGCATCCTAAAAACCTCCTTATTGCATCCTAAAAACCTCCTTATTCTATCCCAAAAACCTCCTTATTCTATCATAAAAACCTTCTCATCCCACCCCAAAAACCTCCTTATTCCATCCTAAAAGTTTCATCATCCCACCCCAAAAACCTCCTCATCCCATTCTGTACCACCCCAAAAATCTCCTCATCCCACCCCTTACCAGGTCTTGGGCTCTCCCCTGGGGTGAGGGACACCCCAAATCTGCTCCTCCCGACCCCCAAATACCCCACACTCGCCCCTGGACACCCAAAATCACCCCAAAGTCGCTCCCCAAGTGCCCCAAATGCCCCAAAATTTGCCCCTCTGTCCCCCCAGACACCCCCTAAATGCCCCCAAACACCCCAAAGTCACTGCCCTGGCTCCCCAGACACCCCCTAAATGCCCCCCAAACACCCCTGAAACACCCCAAAGTCACTGCCCTGATCCCCCAAATGCCCCCAAACACCTCTAAGTCGCCCCTCTGGCCCCCCAGACACCCCTAAATGCCCCAGAGTTGCCCCTAAATGCCCCCAGCCACCCCCAAAATGCCCCAAAGTTGGCCCCGAAGTTGCCCCCAAATGCCCCAAGGTTGCCCCTCTGGCCCCCCAGACACCCCCTAAATGCCCCCCAGACACCCCCAAAATTGCCCTAAAATGCCCCGAAGTTGTCCCCAAGGGCCCCCCAGCCACCCCCTAAATGCCCCAAAGCTGCCCCTCTGTCCACCCAGACACCCCCAAATGCCCCCCAGACACCCCCAAAATTGCCCCCAATGCCCCAAAGTTGCCCCAAATGCCCCTGGGTGCCCCAAATGCCCCAAAGCTGCCCCTAAATGTCCCAAAGCTGCCCCTAAATGCCCCCCAGACACCCCCAAAACTGCCCCCAAATACCCCGAAGTTGCCCCCAAATGCCCCGAAGTTGCCCCGAAGTTGCCCCAAATGCCCCAAAGCTGCCCCAAATGCCCCTGGGTGCCCCCAAATGCCCCAAAGCTGCCCCAAATGCCCCCCAGCCACCCCCTAAATGCCCCGAAGTTGCCCCCAAATGCCCCCCAGACACCCCCAAAATTGCCCCCAAATGCCCCGAAGTTGCCCCAAAGCTGCCCCCAGATATGCCTTAAATGCCCCCCAGACACCCCTAAATGCCCCCCAGCCACCCCCAAATGCCCCAAAGTTGGCCCCGAAGTTGCCCCTAAATGCCCCAAAGTTGCCCCTAAATGCTCCCCAGACACTCCCAAAATTGCCCCCAAATGCCCCTGGGTGCCCCAAATGCCCCAAAGTTGCCCCAAATGCCCCAAAGCTGCCCCCAATGCCCCTGGGTGCCCCAAATGCCCCAAAGTTGCCCCAAATGCCCCAAAGCTGGCCCCAATGCCCCTGGGTGCCCCCAAATGCCCCAAAGTTGCCCCAAATGCCCCCAGACACCCCTGAAATTGCCCCCAAATGCCCCGAAGTTGCCCCGAAGTTGCCCCAAATGCCCCAAAGTTGCCCCCAAATGCCCCAAAGTTGCCCCAAATGCCCCCCAGACACCCCCGAAATTGCCCCCAAATGCCCCGAAGTTGCCCCAAATTTGCCCCCAATGCCCCAAAGTTGCCCCAAATTTGCCCCCAATGCCCCTGGGTGCCCCCAATGCTTCAAAGTTGCCCCCAAATGCCCCAAAGTTGCCCCAAATGCCCCTGGGTGCCCCCAAAAGCCCCAAATTTGCCCCCAATGCCCCCGGGGTGCCCTGAATGCCCTGAAGTTGCCCCAAATGCCCCAAAGTGGCCCCCAAATGCCCCCCAGACACCCCCCAAATGCCCCGAAGTTGCCCCCAAATGCCCCAAAGTTGCCCCTCTGGCACCCCAGCCACCCCCTAAATGCCCCCCAGCCACCCCCTAAATGCCCCTGGGTGCCCCCAAATGCCCCCCAGACACCCCCGAAATTGCCCCCAAATGCCCCGAAGTTGCCCCAAATTTGCCCCCAATGCCCCAAAGTTGCCCCAAATGCCCCAAAGCCGCCCCCAATGCCCCTGGGTGCCCACCAGTGGAGGTAGTTGATGGAGTAGCTCCAGTGGTCCTCGATGTGCCAGCAGAAGGCTGAGAACACCATGCCCACGTAGAGCCAGGGCACCTTCATGCCCGAGATGTCGGCGTTGATGTGGCACAGCACCGACTGCTGCAGCACCGGCATCACGTTCAGGTTCCAGCCGCTGCCAGCGTACTCCTGGGGACACCCGGGACAGGGTCACCCAGGGGAGGGGGACACAGGGGACAGACAGGGTCACCGGGGGACATGGGGACACACAGGGGACAGACAGGGTCACCGGGGGACATGGGGACACACAGGGACAGACAGGGTCACCAGGGGA
Source organism: Agelaius tricolor (assembly GCF_023055355.1). NCBI lineage: Eukaryota > Metazoa > Chordata > Aves > Passeriformes > Icteridae > Agelaius > Agelaius tricolor. The sequence continues at coordinate 66,398 of NW_027269369.1, read as the reverse complement.
CATGGGGACAGCCAGGGGACAGGGTCACCAGGGGACATAGGGACACACAGGGGACAGCCAGGGGACACCGAGGGGATGGGGACAGCCAAGGGGACATGGGGACACCGAGGGGATGGGGACACACAGGGGACAGGGTCACCAGGGGATGGGGACAGCCAGGGATGGGGACACCCGGGACAGGGTCACCCAGGGGAGGGGGACACACAGGGGACATGGGGGCACCCAGGGGATGGGGACAGCCAGGGGACAGGGTCACCGGGGGACATGGGGACACACAGGGGACATGGGGACACACAGGGGACAGACAGGGGACACCAGGGGACATGGGGACAGCCAGGGGACAGGGTCACCGGGGGACATGGGGACAGCCAGGGGGACATGGGGACACACAGGGGATGGGGACACCCAGGGGACATGGGGACACTGAGGGGACATGGGGACACTGAGGGGATGGGGACAGACAGGGGACAGGGTCACCGGGTGACATGGGGACAGGGTCACCGGGGGACATGGGGACACTGAGGGGACATGGGGACACTGAGGGGACATGGGGACAGCCAGGGGGACATGGGGACACTGAGGGGACATGGGGACACTGAGGGGACATGGGGACAGCCAGGGGACAGGGACACCCAGGGGAGGGGACACACAGGGAATGGGGACACACAGGGAATGGGGACACTGAGGGATGGATGGGGACACCCAGGGAATGGGGACACCCGGGGAATGGGGACACACAGGGGACATGGGGACACCGAGGGGATGGGGACAGCCAGGGGACATGGGGACACTGAGGGGACATGGGGACACCGAGGGGATGGGGACACCGGGGACATGGGGACACACAGGGGATGGGGACACCCGGGGGACACCCAGGGGACAGGGTCACCGGGGGACATGGGGACATTGAGGGGACATGGGGACACACGGGGAATGGGGACACCCAGGGGACAGCGTCACCCAGGCACAGGGACACCAAGGGGACACGGGGACAGTATCACCAGGGGACACGGGGACACTGAGGGGACACGGGGACGGTGTCACCCAGGGGATGGGGAGATCGAGGGGACACTGAGGTGACAGTATCCCCCTGGTGGGGTGACACTGTCCCTGGCCAGAGGTGACAATGCCCCTGTCACTGCCCCCAGTGGGGTGACAATGTCCCTGGCAGTGTCCCCCCAGGGGAGGTGACAATTCCCCCTGGCGGGAGCGACGCTGTCCCCACTGTCCCACCTCCTCCTCAGGGAAGGTGACACCGTCCCTGTGACAATGCCCTGGGGGAGGTGGCACTGTCCCCAATGTCCCCACTGTCCCCAGTGTCCCCATTGTCCCCAGTGTCCCCATTGTCCCCAGTGTCCCCAGTGTCCCCAGCATCCCCACTGTCCCCATTGTCCCCATTGTCCCCAATGTCCCCACTGTCCCCATTGTCCCTGGTGTCCCCACTGTCCCCACTGTCCCCAATGTCCCCATTGTCCCCACTGTCCCCATTGTCCCCACTGTCCCCAGCATCCCCAATGTCCCCATTGTCCCCATTGTCCCCATTGTCCCCAGTGTCCCCACTGTCCCCAGTGTCCCCATTGTCCCCAGTGTCCCCATTGTCCCCAACGTCCCCAGTGTCCCCAGTGTCCCCAGTGTCCCCAATGTCCCCAGCGTCCCCATTGTCCCCAGTGTCCCCATTGTCCCCACTGTCCCCAATGTCCCCACTGTCCCCAGCATCCCCAATGTCCCCATTGTCCCCATTGTCCCCATTGTCCCCAGCGTCCCCAGCGTCCCCAGCGTCCCCAATGTCCCCACTGTCCCCACTGTCCCCAGTGTCCCCATTGTCCCCAATGTCCCCAGCGTCCCCATTGTCCCCAGTGTCCCCAGTGTCCCCAGTGTCCCCACTGTCCCCAATGTCCCCAGTGTCCCCAGCGTCCCCAATGTCCCCATTGTCCCCAGTGTCCCCATTGTCCCCACTGTCCCCACTGTCCCCACTGTCCCCAGTGTCCCCAGCGTCCCCAATGTCCCCATTGTCCCCATTGTCCCCAATGTCCCCACTGTCCCCATTGTCCCTGGTGTCCCCACTGTCCCCACTGTCCCCATTGTCCCTGGTGTCCCCACTGTCCCCATTGTCCCCAGTGTCCCCATTGTCCCCAGCATCCCCAGCGTCCCCATTGTCCCCAGCGTCCCCATTGTCCCCAGCGTCCCCATTGTCCCCAGTGTCCCTACTGTCCCCATTGTCCCCAATGTCCCCACTGTCCCCACTGTCCCCAGTGTCCCCAGCGTCCCCAATGTCCCCATTGTCCCCAGTGTCCCCATTGTCCCCACTGTCCCCATTGTCCCCATTGTCCCCAGCGTCCCCATTGTCCCCAATGTCCCCAGTGTCCTCATTGTCCCCACTGTCCCCAGTGTCCCCAATGTCCCCACTGTCCCCAATGTCCCCAGCGTCCCCAGTGTCCCCAATGTCCCCAGCGTCCCCAATGTCCCCAGCGTCCCCATTGTCCCCACTGTCTCCACTGTCCCCAATGTCCCCAGTGTCCCCACTGTCCCCATTGTCCCCATTGTCCCCACTGTCCCCATTGTCCCCACTGTCCCCATTGTCCCCAATGTCCCCATTGTCCCCATTGTCCCCAATGTCCCCAGCATCCCCAATGTCCCCATTGTCCCCATTGTCCCCAGCATCCCCACTGTCCCCAGCATCCCCAATGTCCCCAATGTCCTTAATGTCCCCAGTGTCCCCACTGTCCCCAATGTCCCCAGTGTCCCCATTGTCCCCATTGTCCCCAGCATCCCCAGTGTCCCCAGTGTCCCCAATGTCCCCATTGTCCCCAGTGTCCCCATTGTCCCCAGCTCACCCCTGTGCTGGATGAGCAGCAGCAGCAGGCACAGCCCCAGTGTCCCCACTGTCCCCATTGTCCCCAGCATCCCCAGCGTCCCCAATGTCCCCACTGTCCCCCATGTCCCCACTGTCCCCAGTGTCCCCACCTCCTCCTCGGGGGACAGGCGCCGTTTGCCGTCGCGCACGGGGAAGCCGGAGCCGAACTCCTTGGAGTGGATGTCGGCGCCGTACTCCACGGTCACGTCCTCCTCGATGCTGTTCACCAGGCGCCAGAACTCCTTCTCCACCAGCTCCGTGGGCACCATCTGCGGGCAGGGGGCATTTTGGGGGCATTTGGGGGCATTTTGGGGGGATTTGGGGGTTTCTGGGGGGATTTGGGGGCATTTTGGGGGTTTTTAGGGGGATTTTGGGGCTGGTCACCAGGTGCCAGAACTCCCCCTCCACCAGCTCCATGGGGACCATCTCGGAGGGGATTTGGGGGCATTTTGGGGATGTCAGGGGGGATTTGAGGGGGTTTCTGGGGCATTTTGGGGGGATTTGGGGGTTTCTGGGGGGATTCTGGGGCATTTGGGGGGATTCTGGGGCATTTTGGGGGTATTTTGGCGCTGGTCACCAGGTGCCAGAACTCCTTCCCCACCAGCTCCATGGGCACCATCTGCGGGCAGGGGGCGTCAGGAGGGGTCAGGGAAGGGATTTGGGGGCATTTTGGGGGGATTTGGAGGGGATTCTGGGGAATTTTGGGGCTTTTTGGGGGGATTTGGGGGTTTCTGGGGGGCTTTTTGAAGGGATTTTGGGGCTGGTCACCAGGTACCAGAACTCCTCCTCCACCAGCTCCGTGGGCACCATCTGCGGGCAGGGGGCATTTTGGGAGGATTTGGGGGCTTTTTTGGGGGATTTGGGGGTTTTTGGCGGAGGTTTGGGGGGGTTTTGGGGGCATTTTGGGGGTATTTTGGCGCTGGTCACCAGGCGCCAGAACTCCTTCTCCACCAGCTCCGTGGGCACCATCTGTGGGCAGGGGGCATTTTGGGGCATTTGGAGGGGATTTGGAGGGGATTCTGGGGAATTTTGGGGGTTTTGGGGGGGATTTTGGGGTTTTCTTGGGGGATTTTGGGGCTGGTCACCAGGTGCCAGAACTCCCCCTCCACCAGCTCTGTGGGCACCATCTGCGGGCAGGGGGCGTCATGAGGGGATGTGGGGGCTTTTGGGGAGATTTGGGGGTATTTTCTGGGGATTTGGGGGGGATTCTGGGGCATTTTGGGGGGATTTGGGGGCATTTTGGGGTTTTCTTGGGGGATTTTGGAGCCGGTCACCAGGTACCAGAGCTCCGTGGGCATCATCTGTGGGCAGGGGGCGTCAGGAGGGATTGGGGAAGGGATTTGGGGGCTTTTGGGGGGGATTTGGGGGGGATTCTGGAGCATTTTGGGGGGATTTGGGGGCATTTTGGGGTTTTCTTGGGGGATTTTGGGGCTGGTCACCAGGCGCCAGAACTCCTTCTCCACCAGCTCCATGGGCACCATCTGTGGGCAGGGGGCATCAGGGGGGGATTTGGGGGCATTTTGTGGGAATTCTGGGGCATTTTGGGGGGATTTGGGGGCATTTTGGGGGGGATTTGGGGGCATTTGGGGGCTTTTTGGGGGAGGTTTGGGGGGGTTTTGGGGGGCTTTTTGAAGGGATTTTGGGGCTGGTCACCAGGTCTCAGAACTCCTCCACCTCCTGATGCTCTGTGGGCCCCATCTGTGGGCAGGGGGCGTCAGGAGGGATTGGGGAAGGGATTTGGGGGGGCCAAGGGCCTTCAAGGGGTCCTGGATGATTTTAGGGGTGTCTGGGGGAGACCTGGAGGAGTTTTGGGGGGTATCCAGGCAGGTTTTGGGGGGCTCAGATTGAGGGGAACATTGAAGCAATCAGCCTTGAAGGCATCACCCATGTACCCAAAGGGAGAGGAGCTCAGGGGAGTCTGGGGGGCTCAGGAGAGTCTGTGGGCTTCTGGGGGGATCCAGGGATGTTTTTGGGGTCCAGGGGGGTTTTGGGGGGTTCCAGGCAGGTTTTGGGGTGCTCACATGCACGGGCACATTGGAGCAGTCAGCCTTGAAGGCATCACCCATGTCCCCTAAGGAAGAGGAGCCCAAGGGAGTCTGGGGGGCTCAGGGAACCTGGGAGGTTTTGGGGAGACCTGGGGAGGTTTGGGGGCATCCAGGCAGGTTTTGGGGGGTTCCAGGCAGGTTTTAGGAGCATCCAGGCAGGTTTTGGGGGGCTCAGATTGAGGGGAACATTGGAGCAGTCAGCCTTGAAGGCATCACCCATGTACCCAAAGGGAGGGGAGCTCAGGGGAGTCTGGGGGGCTCAGGAGAGCCTGGGAGGTTTTGGGGGGATCCAGGGGGTTTTGGGGGGATCCAGGGGGTTCTGGGGGTATCCAGGCGGGTTTTGGGGGGTATCCAGGCAGGTTTTGGGGGGCATCCAGGCAGGTTTTGGGGTGCTCACATGGACGGGCACACTGAACTAATCAGCCTTGAAGGCCTCACCCACCTCCCCAAAGGGAGGGGAGCCCAAGGGAGTCTGGGGGGCTCAGGGGAGCCTGGGGGGTTCTGGGGGGATCCAGGGGGGTTCTGGGGGGATCCAGGGGGGTTTTGGGGGGCATCCAGGCAGGTTTTGGGGTGCTCACATGCACGGGCACACTGAACTAATCAGCCTTGAAGGCCTCACCCATGTCCCCAAAGGGAGGGGAGCCCAAGGGAGTCTGGGGGCTCAGGAGAGTCTGGGGGATTTTGGGGGATCCAGGGCTGTTTTTGGGGTCCGGGGGGGTTTTGGGGGGATCCAGGCAGGTTTTGGGGGGCTCAGATTGAGGGGAACATTGGAGCAGTCGGCCTTGAAGGCATCACCCACCTCCCCAAAAGGAGAGGAGCTCAGGGGAGTCTGGGGAGCTCAGGAGATCCAGGGGGTTTTGGGGGGATCCAAGGGGTTCCGGGGGGGTCCAGGGGGTTCTGGGGGAATCCAGGCAGGTTTTGGGGGGTTCCAGACAGGTTTTGGGGGGTATCCAGGCAGGTTTTGGGGGGCTCACATGCACGGGCACACTGAACTAACCAGCCTTGAAGGCCTCACCCACCTCCCCAAAGGGAGGGGAGCTCAGGGGAGTCTGGGGGGCTCAGGAGAGTCTGGGAGGTTTTGGGGGGACCCAGGGATATTTTTGGGGTCCGGGGGAGTTTTGGGGGGATCCAGGCAGGTTTTGGGGGGCTCAGATTGAGGGGAACACTGAAGCAATCAGCCTTGAAGGCATCACCCATGTACCCAAAGGGAGAGGAGCCCAATGTAGTCTGGGGGGCTCAGGAGAGTCTGGGGGGTTTTGGGGGCATCCAGGGGGGTTCTGGGGAGATCCAGGCGGGTTTTGGGGGCATCCAGGCAGGTTTTGGGGTGCTCACATGGATGGGCATGTTGAAGTAGTCGGCCTTGAAGGCATCACCCACCTCCCCAAAAGGAGGGGAGCTCAGGGGACTCGGGGGGGCTCAGGAGATCCAGGGGATTTTGGGAGGTATCCAAGGGGTTCTGGGGGGTATCCAGGGGGTTTTGGGGGATCCAGGCAGGTTTTGGGGGGCTCACATGGACGGGCATGTTGAAGTAGTCGGCCTTGAAGGCGTCGGCCATCTCCCCAAAGCTCTGCAGCGTGTACTCCCGCGTGGCCTGCTCGAAACCAAACGCCTCCGGGGGCCGCTTGCACTCCTGGGGGACACCGGGGACCTCAGGGGGGCTTGGGGACACTGGGAGGGGTCACTGGGGACACTGGGAGAGGTCACTGGGGACACTGGGAGAGGTCAAAGGGCTTGGGGACACTGGGAGGGGTCACTGGGGACACTGGGAGGGGTCATTGGGGACACTGGGAGGGGTTAAAGGGCTTGGGGACACTGGGAGAGGTCACTGGGGACACTGGGAAGGGTCATTGGGGACACTGGGAGGGGTCATTGGGGACACTGGGAGAGGTCAAAGGGCTTGGGGACACTGGGAGAGGTCACTGGGGACACTGGGAGGGGTCAGGGGACACCAGGAGGGGTCACTGGGGACGTCAGGGGGCTTGGGGACACCAGGAAAGGGTCAGGGGACACTGGGAGGAGACATTGGGGACAGCTCCAGGTACTTGGGGACCCCCACAGAAAGCAGCTCAGGGGGTCCCTAACCCCACAGATCAGGGGGTCCCAACCCCACAAACAGACCTGGATGGGATTTGGGAGCCCCCATCCCTCAAATCAGACAGACCCAAAGCCTCCTGAAAGCCAGGACAGCACCCAAGGGGGGTCTGGTTCCAGTCCCACAGACCAGGGGGTCCCCAACCCCACAGCTCAGGGTGACCCTAACCCCACACATCAGGGTGACCCTAAACCCACAGATCAGGGGGTCCCTAAACCCACACATGAGTGTCCCCAGCCCCACAACCAGCCCCGGATGTGATCCGGGACCCCTCACCCCACACAATCACACCCAGATCCCCCCCCTCACAGCACAGGACACCACACAAATGGGTCTGGTCCCAACCCCACAGATCACGGGGTCCCAACCCCACAGATCACACCCAGATCCCCTCCCCTCACAGCACAGCACCCAATGGGAGCTGCTTCCCCGCCCCACCCGGGGTGTCCCCGGGGTGTCCCCGCGGTGTCCCCACGGTGTCCCCAGGATGTCCCCAGGGTGTCCCAGGGTGTCCCCAGGGTGTCCCCGCAGTGTCCCCAGGGTGTCCCCGCGGTGTCCCCGGGATGTCCCAAGGGTGTCCCCGCAGTGTCCCCAGGGTGTCCCCGGGATGTCCCCGCGGTGTCCCCAGGGTGTCCCCAGGGTGTCCCCAGGGTGTCCCCGCGGTGTCCCCAGGGTGTCCCCACGGTGTCCCCAGGGTGTCCCAGGGTGTCCCCAGGGTGTCCCAGAGTGTCCCCAGGGTGTCCCAGGCTGTCCCAGGGTGTCCCCGCGGTGTCCCCAGGCTGTCCCCGCGGTGTCCCCGGGATGTCCCCGCGGTGTCCCCAGGGTGTCCCCAGGGTGTCCCCGCAGTGTCCCCAGGGTGTCCCCAGGGTGTCCCAGGATGTCCCCGGGATGTCCCCGCGGTGTCCCCAGGGTGTCCCCAGGGTGTCCCCAGGGTGTCCCCGGGGTGTCCCCAGGGTGTCCCCGGGATGTCCCCGCGGTGTCCCCAGGGTGTCCCCGCGGTGTCCCCAGGGTGTCCCCGGGGTGTCCCCAGGGTGTCCCCGCGGTGCCCCAGGGTATCCCCGGGGTGTCCCCGGGGTGTCCCCGGGTGTCCCCAGGGTGTCCCAGGATGTCCCCGCGGTGTCCCCAGGGTGTCCCCTCACCGCCATGACGCATTTGGGGCAGCGCCAGATGCCCTTGGGGATCTCGGGCAGGGGTGGCAGCAGGCAGAAGATGTGGTAGTTGTCATCGCAGCCGTCACACAGCAGCAGCTTGTCGTCCTCGTCACCGCGCGAGCAGATGCGGCACACGTAGGAATCCACCTGGAAAAGGCCGGGAAAAGGGGATTTGGGGCTTTTGGGATGGAATTTTTGACCTAATTAAACCCCAAATAAATTGGGTTTTATTTATGGGGGTATTTTAGGTTATGTGGTGGTGGTGGGCAGGGGTGTGGTGTTGGTTTGGGGCTGTTTTGGGGGTATTTAAATTCAAATTTTTAATTTTTATTTTGGGGGAGTTGAGGGTAGAAATAGGTCAGGGGAAAATTAAATTGAACTAAAGTTGAATGGAATTAAAATTGAATGGAATTAAAATTGAATCAAATTAAAATTGAATCGAATTAAAATTGAATCAAATTAAAATTGAATCAAATTGAAATTGAATCGAATTAAAATCGAATGGAATTAAAATTGAATGGAATTAAAGTTGAATGGAATTAAAATTGAATTGATTTAAAGTTGAATGGAATTAAAATTGAATGGAATTAAAACTGAATTGAGTTAAAATTGAATTGAATTAAAATTGAATGGAATTAAAATTGAATCGAATTGAAATTGAATCGAATTGAAATTGAATCGAATTAAAATTGAATCGAATTAAAATTTAATCGAATTGAAATTGAATGGAATTAAAATTGAATGGAATTAAAATTGAATGGAATTAAAATTGAACGGAATTAAAATTGGATGGAATTGAAATTTAGAATTTCAACTGGGAGAGGGTCCGCTAAAAAAACAGCCCTAAAAACTGAAAAAAACCCCAAAAAAACCCCAAAAAATCCCAAAAAACCCCCAAAAAACCCAAAAAAACCCCAAAAAACCCCAGAAAAAAACCCCAAAAAACCCAAAACCAACACCCCTAAACCTGGGGGGGGATTTGGGGGTTTTGGTTTGGAATTTTTAATCTATTTCAAGCCAAAATAAAGTGGGGTTTAGTTTTGGGGGTATTTTAGGTTATTTGGTGGGGGTGTTGTGTTGTTTTGGGGGTATTTAAATTCAAATTTTAATTGGGGGAGTTAAGGGAGATGGGGTAGAAATAGGTCAAGGGAAAATTGAGTGGAATTAAAATTGAATTAAAATTGAATCGAATTGAAATTGAATGGAATTGAAATTTAGAATTTCAACTGGGAGAGGCTCCGCTAAAAAACAACCCTAAAAACTGGAATTAAAATTGAATGCAATTAAAATTGCACTGAATTAAAATTGAATGGAATTAAAATTGAATGGAATTGAAATTTAGAATTTCAACTGGGAGAGGGTCCGCTAAAAAAACAGCCCTAAAAACTGAAAAAAAACCAAAAAAACCCCCCAAAAAATCCCAAAAAAACCCCAAAAAACCCAAAAAACCCCCCCAAAAAAAACCCAAAAAACAAAAAAAAAAAACCAAAAAAAAATCCCCCAAAAAAACCCCAAAAAAGCCCCCCAAAAAACCCCAAAAAAATCCCCCCAAAAAAAAAACCCAAAAAAAAACCCCAAAAAAACCAAAACCAACACCCCTAAACCTGGGGGGGATTTGGGGGTTTTGGTTTGGAATTTTTAATCTATTTCAAGCCAAAATAAAGTGGGGTTTAGTTTTGGGGGTATTTTATGTTATTTGGTGGGGGTGTTGTGTTGTTTTGGGGGTATTTAAATTCAAATTTTAATTGGGGGAGTTAAGGGAGATGGGGTAGGAATAGGTCAAGGGAAAATTGAATTGAACTAAAGTTGAATGGAATTAAAGTTGAATTGAATTGAAATTGAATCGAATTAAAATTGAATCAAATTAAAATTGAAGTAAAATTGAATCGAATTGAAATTGAATTGAACTGAAATTTAGAATTTCAACTGGGAGAGGCTCTGCTAAAAACCCCCCAAAAAACTGAAAAAAAAACCCCAAAAAACCCCCAAAAAAACCCCAACCCCAAAAAAACCCCAAAAAAACCCCAAAAAAAACCCAAAAAACCCCAAAAAACAAAACAAAGCAAAAAAAAAAAAAAAACCATAAAAACCCCCAAAAAACCAAAAAAACAAAACAAAAAAAAACCCTAAAAAACCCCTAAAAAACACCAAAAAATGCAAACCCCCCCCCCAAAAAAACCAAAAAAACCCAAAAAAACCCCAAAAAAAACGACTAAAAAACCCCCAAAAAATGCAAAAAAAACCCCCAAAAATGCAAATAAAACCCCAAAAAAACCCCAAAAAAACCCCCAAAAAAACCCCAACCCCCCCCCCCAACAAAACCCCAATAAAAGCCCAACCCCAAGCCCCCTAACCCTGTGGAGATTTGGGGTTCCCCACCCTGGTGACCCCCACTCACGAACTGGCTGCTGCTGTGGCTGCGGGCGCAGCCTCATCGTCATCTTGGTGAACCCAAAAAACAAAACGCCCCCCCAAAAAACCCAAACCAAAAAAAAAACCCCAAAAAAACCTTCAAAAAACCTCCCAAAAAAAAAAACCCCAAAAACACAACTAAAAAAACCCCAAAAAAATGAAAAAAAAAAAACCAAAAAACCCCCAAAAAAACCCAAAAAAAACCCCCAAAAAAACCCAAAAAACCCAAAAAACCCCCAAAAAAACGACTAAAAAACCCCAAAAAATGCAAAAAAAACCCCCAAAAACCCAAAAAAAAACCCCAAAAAAACCCCCCAAAAAAAAACCCAAAAAAAACCAAAAAACCCCAAAAAAAACGACTAAAAAACCCCCAAAAAATGCAAAAAAAAACCTCAAAAAAAACCCAAAAAAACCCCCAAAAAACCCCCCAAAAAAAACCCAAAAAAACCAAAAAACCCCCAAAAAACGACTAAAAAACCCCAAAAAATGCAAAAAAAAACCCCAAAAATGCAAAAAAAACCCCAAAAAAACCAAAAAAAAAAACCCCCAAAAAATCCAAAAAAAAACCCAAAAAACCACAGAAAAAACCTCCAAAAAACAAACGCCCCCCCAAAAAACCCAAACAAAAAAAACCCCAAAAAACCTTCAAAAAACCTCCCAAAAAAAACCCCAAAAAAACGACTAAAAAACCCCCCAAAAATGAAAAAAAAAAACCAAAAAAACCCCAAAAAAAACCCAAAAAAACCCCCCAAAAAAAACCCCAAAAAAAACCAAAAAACCCCCAAAAAAACGACTAAAAAAGCCAAAAAAATGAAAAAAAAAAACCCCAAAATGCAAAAAAAACCCCAAAAAAACCCAAAAAAACCCCCAAAAAAACCCCAAACCCCCCCCCCCAACAAAACCCCAATAAAAGCCCACCCCAAGCCCCCTAACCCTGTGGAGATTTGGGGTTCCCCACCCCGGTGACCCCCACTCACGAACTGGCTGCTGCTGTGGCTGCGGCGCAGCCTCATCGTCATCTTGGTGCAGGGCTCGGGGCTGTGGCGCAGCTCCTCCCGAGCCCCCCCTGGGGATATTGGGGACCCCCGGGGCTCCCCCGGAGGCTCCTCCTTCACCACCACCGTGGGGGGACACTCGGGGCCGTCCTTGTCTGCAGGGAGGGGGAATGGGGTTATTGGGGGGGTTGGGGAGTACTGGGGGGTTTGGGGGTGATGGGGGATTGGGGGGTGATGGGGGAATTGGGGGGTGCTGGGGGGTTTGGGGGTAGCAGGGGAATTGGGGGTGATGGGGGATTGGGGGTACTGGGGGAATTGGGGGGTACTGGGGAGTTTGGGGGTAGCTGGGTAATTGGGGGGTAGCAGAACAATTGGGGGGTATTGGGAGATTGGGGGGTACTGAGGGGTTTGGGGGTAGCAGGGAAATTGGGGGGTGATGGGGGATTGGGGGGTGCTGGGAGATTGGGGGTACTGGGAGGTTTGGGGGTAGCTGGGTAATTGGGGGGTAGCAGAACAATTGGGGGGTACTGAACTATTGGGGGGTGCTGAACCATTGGGGGGGGTCACTGAACCTTTGGGGGGGTCACTGAGCAATTGGGAGGGGGGTCCAGAACCACAGAGGGGGTTCTGAACCATTGGGGGGCTCTGAACCACTGAGAAAGGGTCCTGAAAATGGGAGGGGGAGTCAAAAGAATGGGAAGGGGCAAAAGGACTGGAAGGAAAAAGGGTCCCTAAAGAACTGGGGGGAATAGGGATCCCTAAAAAACTGGGGGAAAAGGGGTTCCTAAAGAACTGGGGGGAAAAGGGGTCCCTAAAGAACTGAGGTGAAAAGGGGTCCCTAAAGACTGGAAGGAAAATGAGCCCCTAAAGAGTGAGGGAAAAAGGGGTTCCTAAAGACTGGGGGGTGTCTGTCCCACAACAGAGAAGTCTGTCCATAAGAAACTGGGGAGAGACTTTAGGGGTTCCTAAAGAACTGAGAAGGAGACACCCCATAAAAACATGGGGCTGTGTGAAGCCATCCCAAAAAAATGAGCAGAGGTACCCAGAATTTCATTGGGTCTCATTTGACCCAAATGAGAGAGGGGAGAGGAAGGAAAGAACCCAAAAGAATTTGGGCAACACCCCAAACAAACGGTGGGCAAAGAGGCTCCCACAATGAACTATGGGGGTACACCAGAATTTAAAACCAAAAACCCCAAAAACCCACAGAGGCTCCCAGAAAGATTTAAGAGGTGCCAACAACCCCTGCACCCCAACATGAGGAGGGGGGTTAGGGTTAGAGAGGCTTAGAGAGGCTCCCACAAGAACTATGGGGGTACACCAGAATAAAAAATCAAAATCCCCAAAACCCACAGAGGCTCCCAGAAAGATTTAAGAGGTCCCAACAAAAGGGTCCCTAAGGAACTGGAAGGAAAATGAGCCCCTAAAGAGTGAGGGAAAAAGGGGTCCCTAAAGAACTGGAAGGAAAAGGGGTCCCTAAAGAACTGGAAGGAAAATGGGTTCCTAAAGAGTGAGGGGAAAAAGGGATCCCTAAAGAAATGGGGGAAAAGGGGTCCCTAAAGAAATGGGGGAAAATGGATCCCTAAATAACTGGGGGAAAAGGGGTCCTTAAAGAAATGGGGGAAAAGGGGTCCCTAAAGACTGGAAGGAAAAGGGGTCCCTAAAGAACTGAGGGGAACCCTGCACCCCAAGATGAGGAGGGGGTTAGGGTTAGAGAGGCTCCCACAGTGAACTATGGGGGTACACCAGAATTTAAAACCAAAATCCCCTAAAACCCACAGAGGCTCCCAGAAAGATTTAAGAGGTGCCAACAACCCCTGCACCCCAAGATGAGGAAGGGGGGTTAGGGTTAGAGAGGCTCCCACAATGAACTATGGGGGTACACCAGAATTTAAAACCAAAATCCCCAAAACCCACAGAGGCTCCCAGAAAGATTTAAGAGGTCCCAACAAAAGGGGTCCCTAAGGAACTGGAAGGAAAATGAGCCCCTAAAGAGTGAGGGAAAAAGGGGTCCCTAAAGACTGGGAGGAAAAGGGGTCCCTAAAGAACTGGAAGGAAAATGGGTTCCTAAAGAGTGAGGGGAAAAAGGGATCCCTAAAGAAATGGGAGAAAAGGGATCCCTAAATAACTGGGGGGAAAAGGGGTCCTTAAAGAAATGGGGGAAAAGGGGTCCCTAAAGAAATGGGGGAAAAGGGGTCCCTAAAGAAATGGGGGGAAAAAGGGGTCCTTAAAGAAATGGGGGAAAAGGGGTCCCTAAAGACTGGAAGGAAAAGGGGTCCCTAAAGAACTGAGGGGAACCCTGCACCCCAAGATGAGGAGGGGGGTTAGGGTTAGAGAGGCTCCCACAATGAACTATGGGGGTACACCAGAATTTAAAACCAAAAACCCACAGAGGCTCCCAGAAAGATTTAAGAGGTGCCAACAACCCCTGCACCCCAAGATGAGGAGGGGGGTTAGGGTTAGAGAGGCTCCCACAGTGAACTATGGGGGTACACCAGAATTTAAAACCAAAATCCCCAAAACCCACAGAGGCTCCCAGAAAGATTTAAGAGGTGCCAACAACCCCTGCACCCCAACATGAGGAGGGGGGTTAGGGTTAGAGAGGCTCCCACAATGAACTATGGGGGTACACCAGAATTTAAAACCAAAATCCCCAAAACCCACAGAGGCTCCCAGAAAGATTTAAGAGGTCCCAACAAAAGGGGTCCCTAAGGAACTGGAAGGAAAATGAGCCCCTAAAGAGTGAGGGAAAAAGGGGTCCCTAAAGAACTGGAAGGAAAAGGGGTCCCTAAAGAACTGGAAGGAAAATGGGTTCCTAAAGAGTGAGGGGAAAAAGGGATCCCTAAAGAACTGGGGGAAAAGGGGTCCCTAAAGAAATGGGGGAAAATGGATCCCTAAATAACTGGGGGAAAAGGGGTCCTTAAAGAAATGGGGGAAAAGGGGTCCCTAAAGAACTGAGGGGAACCCTGCACCCCAAGATGAGGAGGGGGGTTAGGGTTAGAGAGGCTCCCACAATGAACTATGGGGGTACACCAGAATTTAAAACCAAAAACCCCAAAAACCCACAGAGGCTCCCAGAAAGATTTAAGAGGTCCCAACAACCCCTGCACCCCAAGATCAGGAGGGGGGGTCCCCCAATACCTTTCTTCCTCATGGTCTTATCCTTGGCCACCAGCCCCAACCCCAACATTTTGGGCCCGGCCCCATAAATCTGCAGCTTCTTCAGCTCGGGGTTCTTCTCGATGTCCTCCTCGGTGGGCTCGGGCTGTGGGACAGCGGCGTCAGGGGGGGATTTGGGGATCCCAAAATGGAGATTTAGGGGTGCCAAAGGGGGGGTTCAGGAGGCTTTAGGGGTGCCCACCTCCTGCTGCAGGCGCTTGGCACGCCGGCCGTAGCTGTTGAACTTGGAGGGCTGCACGGACTGGCGCAGGGGGATGCTGTGGGGTTTGTACTCCCTGTCCTTCTCCTCGCTCTCGAATGGCCGCGCGTGGCACTGCTGGAGGGACAGGATGAGGGGACACCTCAGCGTGGTTTGGGGTGCCCCCCAAAGCTTTCTTGCCCCCCAAAAACAGCCCAGCACTCACCACCAGGTTGGCCCCAGACTGGTACATCTCGTAGGGGTAGATGATGCGCTCGTAGTGCGCCCGCAGCAAGGAGCCGATGTTCTTGCCCGAGGGGTACGAGAGGCGCTGGGCAACCCGCGCCCACCGGCGATCCTTGCAGATGGCCTCGTAGCCACCCTCCTCCATCACCACCTGGGAGGGGACAGAGTGCTCAGGGACAGCCCAGGGACACACAGGGACAGCCAGGGACAGCCCAGAGTGACCCAGGGACAGCCGGGGACAGCCGGGGACAGCCCAGGGACAGCCGGGGACGGCCACAGCCACCCACAGCCACCATCGGTCCTTGCAGATGGCCTCAGAGCCACCCTTCTCCAGAGCCACCCATGAGGGGACACAGTGCTCAGGGACAGCCCAGGGACACACAGGGACAGCCAGAGCCACCCAGGGACACCCCAGAGCCACCCAGGGACAGCCGGGGACAGCCCAGAGTGACCCAGGGACAGCCAGGGACAGCCACAGCCACTATGGGTCCTTGCAGGTGGCCTCACAGCCACCCTCCTCCATCACCACCTGGGAGGGGACACAGTGCTCAGGGACAGCCCAGGGACACCCATGGCCACCCAGGGCCACCTGAGAGCCACCTGTGCCCATGGGTGACACTTGTGCCTCCTCTCCTCCATCACCAGCACTGAGAACCCCAGAACTGGGCACAGCACCCCATAAATGGGGACAGCACCCCCATAAATGGGGACAGCACCCCATAAATGGGGACCCCATAAATGGGGACAGCACCTCCTGAATGGGGGCAGCACCCCCTGGATGGGCACAGCACCCCATAAATGGGGACAGCACCCCCTGAATGGGGACAGCACCCCATAAATGGGGACAGCACCCCCTGAATGGGGACAGCACCCCCTGGATGGGCACAGCACCCCATAAATGGGGACAGCACCCCCTGAGTGGGGACAGCACCCCATAAATGGGGACAATGAACTCCTCTAAAACCAAATATTTGCCCCCCAGAGCAATAATTAATTAATTCTCTGATTAGAAAATGCTCCCCCAGAAACAACAATTACCCCCCCAAAATAGAAAGGTTCTCCCACACAATTAATCCCCACATAGAGAAATGTCTTCCAAAAGAGCAAAATCCTCCCCAACATGCAATTAAACTCCTAAATGGGAAAATGAAATTAAATTCCTAAATGGGAAAATGAAAATTAAATTCCTAAATGGGAAAATACCCTCAAGGAGGGCAATTAACCCCCCCTAAATGAGAAATTGCCTCCATGGGGCTAATTAACACCCCAATAAAAAATAAACCCCCAGAGGAACAATGACACCCCAAATTTTGGGGGAATTCCCCCCCAAAACAGGAAAATACCCCCCCCCACCACCACCCAGGACCTTCATCATCCTCACCCCCAGGGAGGGCTGGGGGTCCCCATTTTTGCCCCCCCAAATCACAAGACACCCCTAAATTTGGGGGAATTAATCCCCAAAATAGGAAAATACCCCCCCAGGACTATTGGGGGGGCACCTTCATCATCCTCACCCCCAGGGAGGGTTGGGGGTCCCCATTTTCCCCCTCCATATCAGAAAACACCCCTAATTTTGGGGTAATTAACCCCAAAATAGGAAAATACCCCCCAGGACTATTGGGGGGGCACCTTCATCATCCTCACCCCCAGGAAGGGCTGGGGGTCCTCATTTTTCCCCCCCCCCCCATATCACAAGACACCCCAAATTTTGGGGGAATTAACCCCAAAACAGGAAAATACCCCCCAGGACTATTGGGTGAGCACTTTCCCCACCCTCAGCCCCAGGTGTCACCCTCAGGGGGGATCTGGGGGTCCCCATTGTGCCCCCCCTCACCTTGCTGAGGCTGTAGAGGTCGAGGATTCGCCGCTCCACGTTGGGAATTTTGAGGGAGGAGCCCTGGATCTCCCAAAATTTGGCGATCTGGTCCAGGTAGTTCAGCTTCACCCGTGTCTGAGCCTGTGGGGGACAAAGATGTGGGTGAGAGCTGTGCACACCCCAAAATCAGCACCCAAATCAGCACCCAAATCAGCCCCAAAATCAGCCAAATCAGCCCCAAAATCAGCCCCAAATCAGCCTCAAAATCAGCCAAATCAGTCTCAAAATCAGCCCCAAAATCAGCCCCTAAATCAGCGAAATCAGCCGCAAAATCAGCTGCAAAATCAGCCTCAAAATCAGCCAAATCAGCCCCAAAATCAGCCCCAAAATCAGCCCCCAAATCAGCCAAATCAGCCCCAAAAGCAGCCAAATCAGCCCAAAATCAGCCCCAAAATCAGCCAAATCAGCCCCCAAATCAGCCCAAAATCAGCCCCAAAATCAGCCCCAAAAGCAGCCAAATCAGCCCCCAAATCAGCCCCCAAATCAGCCCCAAAATCAGCCCCCAAATCAGCCCCCAAATCAGCCCCAAAATCAGCCACAAAATCAGCCAAATCAGCCGCCAAATCAGCCTCCAAATCCACTAAATCAGCCCCAAAATCAGCCACAAAATCAGCCAAATCAGTCCCAAATCAGCCCCCAAAATCGGCCAATCAGCCCCAAAATCAGCCCCCAAATCAGCCCCAAAATCAACCAAATCAGCCGCAAAATCAGCCCCAAAATCAGCCCCCAAATCAGCCCCCAAATCAGCCCCAAAATCAGCCCCAAAATCAGCCCCCAAATCAGCCCCAAAATCAGCCAAATCAGCCCCAAAATCGGCCCCAAATCAGCCCCAACTCGGCCCCAAATCAGCCCCAAAATCAGCCCCCAAATCACCCCCAAAATCAGCCCCCAAATCAGCCCCAAAATCAGCCCCAAAATCAGCCCCAAAATCAGCCAAATCTGGCCCGTAATCAGCCCCAAAATCAGCCCCCAAATCAGCCCCAAACTAGCCCCCAAAATCAGCCAAATCAGCCCAAAATCAGCCAAATCAGCCGCAAAATCAGCCCCAAAATCAGCCCCAAAAGCAGCCCAAATCAGCCCCAAAATCAGCCCCCAAATCAGCCCCCAAATCAGCCCCCAAATCAGCCCCAAAATCAGCCAAATCAGCCCTAAAATCAGCCCCAAAATCAGCCCCCAAATCAGCCCTAAAATCAGCCCTAAAATCAGCCCCAAAATCAGCCAAATCAGCCCCAAAATCAGCCCCAAAATCAGCCCCCAAATCAGCCCCAAAATCAGCCTCAAAATCAGCCTCAAAATCAGCCTCAAAATCACCCAAATCAGCCCCAAATCAGCCAAATCAGCCCCAAAATCAGCCCCAAAATCATCCCCAAAATCAGCCAAATCATCCCCAAAATCAGCCGCCAAATCAGGCCCAAAATCAGGCCCAAAATCAGGCCCAAAATCGGCCCCAAAATCAGCCAAATCATCCCCCAAAATCAGCCCCCAAATCAGCCTCAAAATCAGGCCCAAAATCAGCCCCCAAATCAGCCCCCAAATCAGCCCCAAAATCAGCCCCAAAATCAGCCT